>NW_024070204.1:20500551-20762707 GCF_014754425.2 Oryx dammah
GGCAAGAACACTGGAGTGGGTTGCCATTTCCTTCTCCAATGCATGAAGGTGAAAAGTGAAAGTGAGGTCGATCAGTCGTGTCCGACTCGTCGCGACACCACGGACTGCAGCCCACCAGGCTCCTCCGTCCATGGGATTCTCCAGGCAAGGCTACTGGTGGGGTGCCATTGCCTTCTCCCTCTTTGAGATGCTATGGACAGCAGCCCTCCAGGCTCCTCTGTCCATGGGATTTTCCAGGCAAGAATACTGGAGTGGGTTGCCATGCCCTCCTCCAGGAGATCTTCCTGACCCAGGGGTCAAACCCACATTTCTTATGTCTCCTGCATTGACAGGCGGGTTCTCTACCGCTAGCACCACCTGGGAAGCCTAGGACTAAACTGCTGCTACTGCTGCTGCTAATTCGCTTCAGTCGTGTCCAACTCTGTGCAACCCCATAGACGGCAGCCCACCAGGCTTCCCCATCCCTGGGATTCTCCAGGCAAGAACACTGGAGTGGGTTGCCATTTCCTTCTCCAATGCATGAAAGTGAAAAGTGAAAGTGAAGTTGCTCAGTCGTGTCTGACTCTTAGCAACCCCGCGAACTGCAGCCTACCAGGCTCCTCTGTCCATGGGATTTTCCAGGCAAAAGTACTAGAGTAGGGTGCCATTGCCTTCTCCGTGAATTAGCCACAGGCTCACACATATCCCTTCCTCCTTGTGGAGAAGGCAATGGCAACCCACTCCAGTACTCTTGCCTGGGAAATCCCATGGATGGAGGAGCCTGGTGGGCTGCAGTCCATGGGGTCGCAAAGAGTCGGACACGACTGAGTGACTTCACTTTCACTTTTCACTTTCATGCATTGGAGAAGGAAATGGCAACCCACTCCAGTGTTCTTGCCTGGAGAATCCCAGGGATGGGGAAGCCTGGTGGGCTGCCGTCTATGGGCTCGCACAGAGTCCGACGCAACTGAAGCGGTTTAGCAGCAGCAGCAGCAACAGCAGTCTCCTTGAACCTCCCTCCCATTTCCCACCCAATCTCACCCCTCTAGGTGGTCAAGAGCAATTGATTTAGGTTCCCTGAGTCATACAGTAAATTCCTACTGACTATCTAATTTCACACATGGTAATATACATGTTTCCATGCTACTTTCTCACTTTGTTCCTCCCTCTCCTTCCTCTAAGGGAAATATTTAACACAGAAGTCATATAATCAAGACTGTCTTAGAGAGGTCAGTCTTCTGGGATTAGGGACCATGACTGTGTGAAAAAGAGTTTAACATAGAGATCATAAGCAAGGAACAGATGATGGAGGTGTGAAATGTGGGGAGGCAAGGATGAAAATCCAAGTGAGAAAGATTTAAAGAGCAAGATTGAAAGGACCAGATAGTCATTGAATACGTAAGATGTGAAGGCAAAGATGAGAGCTGGATTTCTAACTTGGCCTACTGGGTAGGTTAGAGTATCATTTGCTGAGCTATTAAAGACAGAATAGTAGGATGGGAAGATGTAGTGATCCCTTCTTCCTTCCCACCTTCTTTTCTTCCTCCACATCCTGCTCCCTTTCTTTCTTTCCTTTAACCTATCATAAACAGCTATATGAAAGATACTTATCTAGATACTGAGGCTTAAGAAGTGAATAAAACAAGGCTTCTATCTTCATAGAGATTATGGTTCCAACTGGAGAAACTATCACTGGACAATAAATAAGTGGTTACCTACCAGACTAACAATAACGGGAAAGAAACCAAAAGGATGATTTGAGGTATAATGGTAAGACAAAAACTGTGAGTAAAGGACATCTGCTATTTAATTTTAGCTACAGTTAACAATGACAACAACACAAAGTAGTACACAAAATGAGCAACTTCTGCTGGAGTAATACCTAGTACTCTACCCATGGAATGAAAGGGTTAACATGTTAGCCTCCTAAGAATGTCAGGGTTATTAAATTTAAATAGCACAATTTGAATTTGATTGCCCTGCAAATGTCCAGACAAGAATGGAGGTTTTTCTATTAGGTCACAGTCCAGAGGTGGGAGAGTGTAAATTCTACTCAATGTCAAAATAATCAGGTATGGTCATTCATAAACCCTGCCATTTTTCCTAAACTCAGGAAGCGAAATAAATTTGCTCACCTAATCCTGCAAAACAGAGCCCCTGAACGTCACATATGGATATATCCTTGGCCAATTTCATGCTCATTCAACCTCTGGTTTGGTTTCAAGTCCTGCTTGTGAACTTTTACAAACCCTTGGTATAACATTTTAGGAGTATCTTATTCTCTCATCCTTCAGCCCACCAAATCTAATTTTCTTCCCAATATATTTTTGTTTTCCTTAAAATTGAAGGAAAACACACACACACATATATATATATACATATATATACACACACACACATATATGCTCAATTTGAAGTAGTGAAAATATAATGCAAAATTCAGAATAAAGCATCAAAAATCTGTCTCTCCCATTCTCAAAATTCTTAAATGAGCTCCCATTATTCCTGGGTTGAAATTCAAACACTTTGCATAGACAAATGTGAAGTTGCCTCTTCTTACACATACAACACTTCATCATAACATTATGTCAAACTAATGTGGTCCTGGAGGGGCTCAGGAGTTTTCTGTGTCTTCTGGACATAGTGTCATGCCCAGTAGTAGCTTATAACCCTTCCGCTTCTGTCTTAATTCCAGCTATCCTTTCATTCACAACTCAGGAAATTACTATTAAGTTTTCCATGGCCACTCCAAGTTAAGTCAGGAGCTCTCTCCGGGCATTAATAACATTGTCTACATGTCTTTCATGATTACATACCAGAGTGTACTATAACTGGTCTTCCCCTTGTCTGCTCCCTGCTACTAATTGGAAGAGTATGCTGTTCAGAGGAATTAGGACTTGTCAATATGTGTCCATAGCAGCTAGCAGAGTACTTGATGCCTAAGAGGTACACACTAAAACTAAGTACATCAAGTGGATGAATGGAAGACTTTTGGGAAATGTGCTTGAAAATTACCCAGTCCTAAGAAAAGCAAAACTCTCATTATTTAGGTAGTTTCCTTAATCATAACATACAGCCCATACAACAGATTAGTCTGGAATATCCATTCACTTTTTGTTCAATAGATATTTTCTGAAAATGTACTCTATGGTAGGCTCTATTTTGGGCACTGAGAAGCAGCTATAAATACAAGAAAAAAAATAACAACTACAAAAATCCCTGCCCTCATGCAACTTACATTCTAATATCTAACGAGGGGCAGGAAGACCAAAAAAAAAAAAAATCAAATAAATTTTAAAGTTTACTTTTAATGAATTGCTAGGCATTCTAGAAGAAAACAATATAGAAGAATAATGGGGAAAATATAGGCAGGTTTTCAATTTTAATAATATAAGTTATCCAAATTTTGTGTCCATACTAATAAAATATATGTCCCTTTGTCTTTTGTAGATTTGAGCAAGAACAAAGAAATTTGGCAGTTGGGAATAAAAAGAGATAAAAGGTTAAACAGGTGAGAGAGCTGAAACCTGCATCTTTGGCATTTACTTTTGGGAGAGAAGAAAAACTGAAGTGAGAAATAATGAAGCTTTAGGACTGCATTCCTAAGATGAAGAGGACTGAATTTGAGAAGTCAGACTTTTGTGATGAGTTTGGAACCTTGGTATAGAGCTATCCTGGGTAGTGCTAAAGTCAAAAATTTCTACCCATTGAGAAGTGGAATTGGAAAAGCAATGATCAACCCTGCTCCTTCTAAACTGCAAAGAATAAAATACGTTAGCGATGCTTTGAATTAAATACTGTTATGTGTGTGTGCTAAGCTGCTTCAGTCATGACTGATTCTTGCAACCCTATGGACCATAGCAAGTGTTAGCAAAGAATTAAGCATGTTAGCAACATGCTAGAAACACATAGCTTGGGACTTCACTGGTGGTCCAATGGTTAAGAATCTGTTTTGCAAAGCAGGGGACACCGGTTCTATCTCTGCTCCGGGAACTAAGATTCCCACATGCACAGAACAAAGTCCAGTCAACACAACTAGAGTCCATGTGTCACAACTAAGACACAATGCAGCCAAATAAATAAATAGATATTAAACAGCAATATGTTGCTTTATAAAACATCCAATTACTTTATATCCAGAGTAAGTGGAAATAAAGTGTTTCTCAAATTTCATCCTTCTGTAACGAAAAGAGCTTCTTGAGAGTTTTATCAACCTTTAACCCAGGTAAACTGGGCTGCAAGTCATAGCCTATGTAGGCCCTCGAATACACCAGAAGCACCCAAAGAGCAGTGTGGGGGAGAATTAGAGCAGCACTTATTGACCAGCTGCATCAGTTTTCCTGGGAGCTTGGTGGAAACGCAGAACCTGGACTTCACTCCAGAACCTCTCAACAGGCTCAAGTTGGGAGCTGCTGTTCTATAACAGCAATTCTCGACTTGTCTGCATATTAGACAGATATGCAGTGATTAAGCCACATTCCTATATATTCTGATATATTCAGAATAACCTGCATATATCTCAAAACTGTTTCCTGGGTCTTTTGTCAGATCTACTAAATCAGAACTCCAGGAATGAGACCCAGAGTCACTGATCACTATGTATAACAAAATGTAAAGATATGTGACTTGGAGGATGGAAAATGATGAATTCCCTTGCAGAAAAAACATTTCATTTATTGGGATTACTTGAATCAACTTACAACATATCAAATACTTTTACATATACATATAAATGCATAAATGTTATTTGATAACTTTTCAACTGTATAACTAGATGACTTAAATTCCATAGCAAGAGACTTCCTTGGTGGTCCAGTGGTTAAGAATCCTCCTGCCAATACAGGGGACACAGGTTTGATGCTGGGTCTGGGAAGATTCCACATGCCATGGAGCAACAAAGCCCATGTACTACAATTACTGAGCTGGTGCTCTAGGGCCTGTGATCTGCAACAAGAGAAGCCATCTCAATGAGAAGCCTATGCCACAACTAGAGCTGCTGCTGCTAAGTCACTTCAGTCATGTCTGACTCTTAGTGACCCCATGGACTGCAGCCTACCAGGCTCCTCCACACATGGGATTTTCCAGACAAGGGTACTGGAGTGGCGTAGCATTGCCTTCTCCGATGCCACAACTAGAAAGGGGCCCTCACTTACTGCAACTAGAGAAGGCTCACATGCAGCAACAAAGACCCAGCACAGCAAAAAATATAAAATAATAAATTCTATAGCGAGATACAGATAAGCTAGTAGACAAGAGAAAATGATAGGCTTGACTCTACCAGGAAATAGACTTTTAGATAGTCGTCTTCAAAATATTTTACAAGTATTCCACACAATATTTCTTATGCTAATAATAAAATCATATTACATATAAATTAGTTTCATGAATTTGCTTCTCTTTAACAGGGAGGCCTGGCATGCTGCGGTTCATGGGGTCACAAAGAGTAGGACACGACTGAGTGACTGAACTGAACTGAAACAAGCAGCCAGAATACTTTTTCTCTGAAAGATACAATAGTGAATAATTACAGCTTTGGACATACTACAGTCTATATTCTCACATATTTAAGCCTGTTTTTATAGCATGTAAGCAAGTCATTGACAAAATAGGCAGATTTAATCTAAGCTATCTCCCAAAATGCTTTCTTTAAAACAACATCCACCCATCTGTCTAAATCCAATAGAAGAAAAAAAATATATATATATATATATGTGTGTGTTCCTAAAATTCAAATGTACTGATATTAGCAGTGTCAGGACATAGTTCTAGCTTCTGGTAAGGTCCAAGAGTGCATTATTTTTAAGGAGAAAAAATGTCGCACATTTTTCTTCTTGACAGATAAGGTGAGGGACTCGTAAGGTTTCTGGTTTATAATAATAATTATTATTTCCTGAGCATCTGAGCCACTCTAAATGTGTTATATTAATAATCACTTATATTTTACACAATGCTGCTATGGGATTGGTATTATCATTTGCTCCAGTTTAAAGTTCATAAAATTAAAGTTGAGACACCCTAACTGATTTGTCACAGAGCTAGCAAATGTGCTCAGTGGGATTTGACCCCAGGTAATTGAACCTAGAACCTATACTTTCCACCACTACATATTTCTGACTTTTACATTGTCTACTGAGACTATGAATATGTATGATGCTGGGCCAATTATAATCTTTTAGCTTGTAAGAAACACAGATGTGCTCAGCTTGAATTGGTTAATGGAACTGAAACTGCAGAGAAAAATGTGGAAAACAGGAAAAAGTCTCACCATGGCATGGCGTGTCTGGAATACCACCCAGGATAACATAGCCTTACTGTGCTCCGCAGGGAACATTCCTTCATTTTTGTGTTTAGTCATTATAGTAAGTCAAAAAATGTTTGCCTTTTCATTGAGCTAAGGGAATTAACTTCTTTATTGCTTACCAACTTCATGACTTCAGCTTATTCATAATTTCTACAGACCTTCATCTCCATGTTTCTCGACTTCTGCTCCTGCCCATCTGCCATTGTTTAACCACACTGAATTTATATTTAAGGTCACTAAATCAGCTATGTATTACATAACACATCCCTTATTGGCATGCTTATTTTGAAAGGTTACATGATAGCCATTGGCCACTCTGGAAATGGCTGTCATAGACCTTCATCTTTGGTCATATCCACAGTGGCTTGTGGAGTCTAGAAATACAGCCATACTTTCTGAGTGGGAAGGCCTCAGCATGTTGGTTGTTCTGCATAACAAGCTCCTCTGAAATATTGCTTTTTATAGATCATGTCAATTCTTTTGGAATAGTAATAAAGGAGATTATCTATACACCTTGTCTTTCTGTTATTCATGTATACCACTAGGATAAGCCAATAGCTTACTATAAAATCTAGAGAATGGAAAGTAAACTGCTGGTAGCTGGAGATTTTACATTTCTTGATCATGTTTCTAATCATTATTGAATCCATCATTTGCAGTATCTGGTTCAATATTATCTGTTTAAGTGTTTGAGAACATGTTAGAGCATAAGAAAGGATCATATTTTACAACTATGCAGCTTATCTAGCTTTCAGTACCATGTCAACATGTCTTTGGATCTGACAGCTCATCATAAAAGATTTTTCAGGTCAATCCTGATTTTATAACATCTCTCACTTTTTGTCCTAGGTTGAATCAAATTTTGCTTTGGATAATATTGTCACAATATCAACATGATTAGCTTCAACAAATCTCTGTGTACATATGGAAAGGCTTATGTAAAGTCAGTAGTGCAAACAGACTCCTGAACATTTCAAACTATCTTTTTTTCGTCCACTTTCGAACACTCAATCCCAACTGTTAACTTGTTTATTTTTTCTAATACTGTGAATTTATTTTGCCATGAACATAACTTCTCCTTAACTTCCTTTTAATTGCATTTCAATATAAGAGTCATGGGCTTTATATCTCTACTCTTTATTTGATTTTATCTTGACAGTATGTCTACCTCTCTTGGAAAGATGTTTATATTGCAAATACTCAATTTCAGTACTGATTATCTCAATAGTAGAGTGCTTTTTCTGTCAGTAGTAATCAGAACCAGCTTGATGCAAAAGCTTGAGTATTTAGCTCTTTCAGTACCTAAAAGAACAAAGTGTATGCTTCTTTCCAGCACTGGTGGCTATGGAGCTTATAAACTCATTTATTTTGAGTAAGCGAAGAATTAAACTATTCTAAAGGTGATATAATTAAGCTGCACTATCTTAAAAATCATCTTAAAATATTCATGAGTATCACATTAAATATCGGAAAAGGTCACCATGTATAAAGTGATGAAATGTATAGTGTAAAGAGCTTTAAATACCACCTGACCTAAGTTTGAATCACAGCTTCCCCAGCCCAGTCTCCCAGGCTGCATCTCTCCAACTGGAAAATTGGGGTAAATAAATTGGCATCAACTCCATTTTGACCTGATGATGATATAATCATATACACAAAATTTATACCCCAACTCTCTGGCATTCAGGAGTCCTGAAGACACTGTCTCTCCTCATTGTCTTTTATTGAAAATATCACCTACCAAGGAGCAGGTTATAAATCATAAGACAAGTTGTATAAAGTCTTAACAGATTTTGTTGTGTTGTTGTTAAAATTTTGAAACTGCCTATTCTAAGTGAGGTTATCCTATGAAGTGTTTTCTTATCTCATAGAAGGAATAAATTACCATCAAATGAATTAAAAAACAGGACTCAGTATAGAACAGAGAGGTAGGGTGGAAGATGGGGATACTACATGAAAAAAAAAAAAAAAAAAAACTCTGATTCAAGCAGCAGATGCTACCCAACGTAAACAACACCTAGTTCTCAAATGTACCCAAGATTTTCTTCATTCTCTTTTAATGTGTTATCCAAATTAAAGCAAAAGTTGCACTGATAAAATCCCTTTAATTTTTTAAGTATATCTTTTTAAACAAAAACTACAACTGCCTTCATGTTTTAAAATAAATATTTCATTACACACTAAGCACATCTTTCAAGGGTCATGTACATTGATTCAGTACATCTTGGGCTTCCCAGGTGGCTTGTGGTAAAGAATCCACCTGCAATGAGGGGGACCTGGGTTTGATCCCTGGGTGGGGAAGATCTGCTGGAAAAGGAAATGACAGCCCACTCCAGTATTCTTGCCTGGAAATCCCAAGGGCATAGAAGCCTGGAAGTCTACAGTCCATGGGGTTGCAAGAGTTGGGCATGACTTGTTCGTAGTGCTGTGCTCAGATCTCAGTTATGTCCAACTCTGTGATCCCACGGACTATATAGCCCATCAGGCCCCTCTGTCCATGGAATTTCCCAGGCAACAATACTGGAGTGGGTTGCCATTTTGGACATGACTTAGCAACTAACAACAACAAATAAGAAAAGTTCACTGGGTAGGATATCATATGGATTTTTAACTTGGCAAAGAATAGTTCATAATACAGAGATGTTATCAGCAATGTATAAGTCTGTTACTAACAGATGTGACCCCATTTGGGTATTATTGCCTCTTCCTGTGTATCATTGTTGATTAAAGTATAAACAAAGAAGATGCCAAAGACTCAATGAGAGCAACTAGTCAACACTTCTCGAGGTATCTTTAATCAGTTGAAAAACCACCTCCCTCGAGAAAAGTCTCAGTGCAACAGAGGGAAATAAATGTCTTCAGATTGGCTAAAAACATACAGAAACCAACCAGTACACATCAGTGCCTATGGGTGTCCTAAAAATATTTTATTCCTGTGGGGGAAGCAATAACATCAGCCTAAAAAGCTCTCTAGAGATTTTGGAAGGCTAACCAATTAATATAAACATTGTTTTGACATCTCTATAAAATGTCCCATCTCAGGATATCCATGGAAGAAAGGCAGAAACAGCATTTCATGAAATATTAAAAGTGCATCTAAGATACCATTATAAATCTTTATACAAAAGCAACTAGATTTTAATTTGTGCTTTAGCATAACAGATGCTATTGAAATTCAAACTGTGTAAGTATTATCTCATGACAATATACATTTGTATTTTAAATAATGTTTGTCTCAATGTTAGAAAATCATTTTGAACTATAAATTCTATATCATAACAAGGTAAGTGGTTGCTATTATTCACTCATGTGGTTAGAGTGCTAAGCGATCAATTTGCCATAAATAATTATAGGGATAAAATAATTTTATTTTTTATTTCATAGAAATTACATGATGTGGGATAAAATTATACTTACTATATTTATACATGCAAAGTAAAATAGAAAAGAAAAAGTTATAATTAAATCTAACTTTGAAAGAGTTACTTCCATTCTCTCTAGATATTTTTTAACAAACTTATGAGGAAAAGGGATTTAAAAGAAATAATGCAAGCTAGCTTGTCTAAATTACCTAGAGAATTGCCTTAACTCATGTAAAACAAAAGTTTAACCTTAGTTCACTCTTGTTTGGTAACAAAGTGCAACTTCAAATATAATAGCCAAGATATAAACTGAATATATTATTGAAGAATTCTCCTATCAAAAATAAGTATTTTGAAAGAAATTTTTCTTTTTATTAATCTATCTCATTCATGTCTCATATAAAAACCATAAATCATATCAGTGACATGATAATTCTTTTTGGTTCATTTCTCTTAACAGCTACATCAGAAATTTTATTTAAATTTTAATTGCTAAATGGACACTATTAAAATATTCAGGGATTTAGTCTTAAATCCTTCAACCCAGAGGGAACTCAGGAACGTTGTTAAAGTAAAATGCTGCACAAAATCCCAACTCTCATTTGCAAATTTTCTTTCCATCTGATTTAACTTTGAAGCTTTTAGACTGAGAGCTTTTTACCAGATGACATCAACAAAATACTTCAATCAAAATCGTTACCTTAGTGCCGCACAATTCTCTAGATTTCTTTTAAAAGGTAAAATGAGAAATTAATTCTCTTTTCATATTTCCTTTTATTTTTCTCTTGATGCTAGGCGGAATACTAAAGATTTCCAAAGCAATTGTCCCGTAATATCATGATCCGCAAACACCGGCTTTCATTCTAGGACACTTGCTTATAAACTAAGCCTTCTCTTGACATAAACAGTCACTTGCTGCAGTGCAGAATGTCAGTTTAGTCAGAACTTTCAATGCAGAAATTCAGCGCCATGCAGTCACTCAGATCAAGCGGCACTTACCTTAATTGAAATATTCACTGTGAAGGAGGTGAGAAATCAGTCAAATCAACCGGGAACGGGGTGGGGAGAGTGAAGTTTCCAATCAACACCCTCGGAGTAGCTGCATACTGGGCTCTTTCCAGTTTATATTCAGCCCCTCACTGTCTAAGAGAACAAATAAAAAAAAAAAAAATAGAGAGAAGCTGAAATCCTCTGAGGTTCCAGTGAGTAAATGAGGACTAAGCGATGTTTGAACGGGGAGCTTCTCGGTGAGTGTGATGTCTTTGGTGGCTCCCTAACTGCTGTGATAGGCTGCTGTTAGGTCCCTGGAGCTGGGCGATAATCATTGACCTGATTAGCAGGAAACACTCCCTGTGTGCAGGCAGCGCACGCCGAGGGGTTAGTGGGTCTCCTGGGAACTGGGAAAGGCACCGGGGACACGGGAATCTTGTCTTTCCCAGCCTCGTGGATGAACTCCAACTCTGACTGTAATTTGCAAGGAGATTAACCACAGGGGTCAGCCGCGGAAGGACTTGAAATAAACGTGCTTTCTCCTGCTGTTTTGCCAGATGCTTTCGTGTTAGATAGCAGGTACAGTGAAACAATTAATCGACCGACAGAGCTGATGTGTAAGACAAGACGAAAGCTGAAACATGTTCAAAGCGATGTGATAAAAGAGAGCTGGGCTTGTCTTTGCCCCAAGCCTGATACATACTTCAACCTTTGTCTAAGTAAAATGTTTTAAAAGGTTGTTCACAGCCCTCCAGGGCTCAACTCTGATTCCTAAAAAAAAGGAAGTATTCGTACTAAATAACGCATGTTTGGCAGGTTCTTACATGCACTCAAACCTAGACACAGAAGTTGTGTAGTTTTTCAAATAGCGTTTTCGATTAGCATCACACTTGCCCAAAACGTTTGAATTATAATGTTAACCTGAGTAGCATGGGAGAATGCATCAGCATACGTAACAAAATCTCTTCTATTATTTTTGAAATACTGATTTTCTAAAACAAAAATAGGCAAGGGAATGAAAGAATCTAAAGTGTCAAACAACATATTAAACGTAGTCACGTGCCTTTAACAACCTGCTGATACCCATCCATTGACCACATGAGAAGCTCTGCAACACCTCAGATATCAAAAGTTACCTCTTCCTCCTAGAGATCTAATTCTCTCAAAAAGGTCACCTAATTAAATGCCAAAGTCTCAAATGGTTAAGTTTTGATAACTCTCACTTCCATAGGAGAAAATTATTCCAATAATATAAAAAGAACTGATGAAAAGAGTCATTTGCATGTCTTGAGGGTGAGAAAAATCTCAGTGCCAGGGAGAAAAACTGACAAATGTCCTCTCACAATAATGATGTGTTCAGCATTTCTGCTTTTCCAAGTAGGTCTCCCTTGGGACATATGGCATTCCCTTGATGTCTCTGTGTGTGTGTATATGTGTGTGTGAGAGAGAGACGAGGAAGGGGGGCAGCTATTGAGAGAGAGAAAGGTATATTTACAATATACAAATATTGCTATATTTATAATATTTACATATATTTTAGAAAAATCTCAAATTTTAATAAAGGGATGCACAAATCATACATAATGGAAAATAGGTTTGCCTTCTATATCCCTAAGTAAATGTTTTTTTTTTTTAAGTATTTCATTAAAATACAAGCTCTTTGATGATGGGACTTCTTGGACAAAATAAAACTTCATTGTAACTGAGTTGCTATGATAGGGTAAACACTTGAATTTAAAACAGGGATGCCCCAGAGAGAAGCCCCAGGAGAGCTGATTCGGTTTCTCTTGCAGAGGAGGTCTCTTGCTCCCTCAGCTGGTGAAGGTTGAGAGCTGAAGGTGAGGAAACCCAGTCAATAAGATTCAGGAAAGGGAGAATAACTCCTGCCACCATTAAGCTGGAAATCCGTTATTCAATTATTGACTGGCATTAGAGGGCTCAAGTAGAAAAGAGATGCTTAAATAAAAACTGCAGCACATAAATAAACTGAAAATAAATAGCAAACAGGAAATATAACTGCTAATTTCTTCTGCAAGGATCCTGGCTAGCTGTTAACCTAACACCTGTGAATGAAAATCTGATGGATTCCATGGTTCTAATGTTTAACTGGTCTTCCAGTTAAAACATTCTGATCTATTTGTTTACGCTTCATTCTAAGCACCTGAAATAGTGGTTTCTTATGAAAACATTTTAAAAACTTAAGACAGTGCTTATTTTCTCGAACTCCATCCATTAGCAATGACAGTCACTAACTAAGATGTGTACATTCTAAGTTAAGCTAATTTTGTACCATAGTAGATTGTTTCTACCTGGAAAGTCCTGACTGCATCAGGTTGCACTATTGATCCTTCCAAACTATAGCTTCCCACTCGGCTCAAATGGTAAAGAATCCACCTGTGATGCGGGAGACCTGGGTTCAATCCCTGGGTGAGGAAGAGTCCCTAGAGAAGGAAATGGCAATTCACTCCAGTATTCTTGCCTGGGAAACCCCATGGAAGAGGAGCTTGGAGGGCTACAGTCCATGGGGTCTCAAAGAGTTGGACACAACTGAGTGACTTTTACTTTTGCCCTCTAAAGTTTTCTACAGGGAGTAAAGTAATTCTGAAGTAGTTTTTTTTTTTTTTAACCCATGTTGAACAAATAATTGGTTTTATGTGCAAGTACACACATGAATAGCAGAGAAGAATACTAATAATACTATTTTAGAGGAACTGTAGAGAGGATCCAGCAGTGATAATTATAGGTATTGCATATTAAATACTTGGTGTGTGCCAGATGTTCTGCATACACTTCAGCTCTAGCTATTGTACACGAAATCCTTAGAACATCATATAAAGCAAACATTCTTATCTTTTAATTTTTTTAATCAATTAAGCTAAGGCTCTGGGCTTCCCTCATGGTTCAAATGATAAAGAATCTGCCTGCAGTGCAGGAGACTGGGTTCGATCCCTGGGTTGGGAAGATCCCCTGGAAAAAGAAATAACAACCCACTGCAGTATTCTTGCCTGGAGAATTCCATGGACAGAGGAGTCTGGCAGGCTACACTCCATTGCAAAGAATCAGACATGATTGAGCATGCACTCACACTGAGAAGTTAAATAAATTTACCACTGCCACACAGCCAATACAGAGCAAATCCAGAATTAAAACTCAGGTCACTTTAACTGTGATAACCCTCAAGCTAGGGAAGATTAAAGGTAGAAGGAGAAGAGGGTAACAGAAGACGAGATAGTTGGATGGCATCACAGATGCCATGGACATGAACTTGTGCAAACTCCAGGAGACGGTGAGGGACAGGGAAGTCTGGCATGCTGCCGTACAAAGGGTCGTGAAGAACTGGACACGACTTGGTGACTGAACAACACTTTAACTGTAAAATCTTGATGCTTAGAAATTCCCTGACACCAAACAGACAAAAATACTTGCTTCCAAAAGTACAGGAAATTTGTCTTGCTTTTATGATTTGCAAAAAAAAATTTTTCATCCTTAAAAATGTGTTTTGTGACTGATAAAATATTACACTGTAACAGCTTAACCACAACATACAGTTATCTACATTTGAGCAGAAAATAAAGTTCAACCAAAAATAAACTTTTGTCTAAGAAATAAACTAAATCTAGATCTTCCATGTGATGTAAATTCATTAGCTCACATTGGTCAATTTTAATTTTCCCTTTCTTTTGCAATTGATTTGCCCTCTACCTCAAAATAGTAATTATTGGATTTGTTAAAAATAGGAATATGACCTTACTCTAGCATATGTCTATCACAAGAACATTTAGGCCAAAATTAAGATGATTTATGATATACCAGTTCTCCAAGAGACATAATGTAACATCAATGAGTCAAATAACTATGGAGTTGAAAATTTAATTTTTAGTCTGTTCAAGTTTTATCTAGAAGTTTCTTAAATCTCACACTATTTCATATGCTTTATTGAAATTCTCAGACACAATCACAATCTCACAGAGAAGTGGTGTGATCATGCTTTTTCAATGCTTCTAATAAAAATTCTATCTAAAAGGAAATGATAAGAATTCAAATTAATTCACTCTTTAAAATGCCAAGAAATTTCACACCTCATGTCTCATTTGATTCTTATAGAAATCTTTTAATATATACTATATTTTACTTATAATTTAATGATGGGAACTTTGGAATAAGAAGAGCAGTTGATTGTCCTTTTGGTCTTTAATGCTTAGTGGAAAACCTGATGTGCTCTCTTCCAGATATTGCTCTTCACAATGTCTAACAAATATGTTTGTTGGAGTCACGCTGTAGTGAAAAAGAATTAAATGGATATCAAAATGGAAGCTACTCTTTATTTTAATATGTGCTAAAGAGTCAGAACTGTGATGCAGTGAAGGAAAAATTACTCTGGTTGGTAGGAAGTTTGTGATTTCCCTCTTCAGCAATCTTTCCACTTAGATTTCTCATAGATTTTCTTGATGTTAAGTATAACTGCATTAAGACAATTGTTTAGATGTTGATTGTATGGTTCTAATATGAATCTCGTCTTACTTCTTTCAACTTCAGATTTACATCAGTACCTCTCTGTCTTTTATGTGGTGACTTAATTATTGCTGCTAAGTCACTTCAGTCGTGTCCGACTCTGTGCGACCCCATAGACGGCAGCCCACCAGGCTCCGCCATCCCTGGGATTCTCCAGGCAAGAACACTGGAGTGGGTTGCCATTTCCTTCTCCAATGCATGAAAGTGAAAAGTGAAAGGGAAGTCGCTCAGTCATGCCCGACTCTTAGTGACCCCATGGACTGCAGCCTACCAGGCTCCTCCATCCATGGGATTTTCCAGGCAAGAGTACTGGAGTGGGGTGCCATTGCCTTCTCCAACTTAATTATTGGGAGAGAGGAAATCTCAGAATGCTAATGTTAATTCATTTGTTTAATTTCATTATAATTGATGTACAATATTATATAAATTACAGGTGTACAATATAGTGATTCACAATTTGTAAAGGTTATGCTTCATTTATAGTTCTTATAAAATATTGGTTATATTCCATGTGTTACACAGTATGTTTTCATTTTATATTATACATAATAGTTTGTACCTTATAATCCTTTATTCCTATATTTTCCCTCGGTTACCTCTCCCCACTGGTAACAACTAGTTTGTTCTCTGTATCAGTGAGTCTGTTTCTTTTTCATTAAATTCACTGTATGTGGTGTGTGGTTAGTCGCTCAGTCAGGTCCAACTCTTTGTGACCCCATGGATGGTAGCCCCCCAGGATGCTCTGTCCATGGAATTCTCCAGGCAAGAATACTGGAGTGGGTAGCCACTTCCTTCTCCAGGGGGTCTTCTCGACTCAGGGATCAAACCTGGGTCTCCTGCATTGCAAGCAGACTCTTTACCATATGAGCCATCAGGGAAGCCCAATAAATTCACTGATTTATTGTAAATTTGAAATACTCCATATAAGTGATATCATACAATATTTGTCTTTGTCTGACATTTCACTTAGCATAGTACCTTCCAAGTCCATGTGCGTTCTTGCAAATTGCCCAGACTTTATTATTTATATGGGTAGTATCCCACTGTATAAATGTACCACTTCTTTTTTTAATCCATTCATCAGTATTATTTTATTGCTTACATTTTTATTGGAGCAGATTTGATTTAAATGCAGTGTTAGATTCTTCTGTAAAGCAAAGTGAATCAGTAATACATATACATCTATCCACCCTTTTTTATATCAATGTTATTTATATAAAAAATAAAACTATCAGACTAAAAAGCTGTTTATGAAATTGATCTTTTAGCAGTAGTACTGCGCTAACAATAAAAGAAGAATGTTTGCTGAATACTAACAGGTTGTTAATTTATTATATATATTTTTATGTAAAACTGCTTGAAGAAAAATTCCTGCTGTAATTCTAAGGGCAAGATCAATATGATCTGTCTAGGCTTCCCTGGTAGTTCAGCTGGTAAAGAATCCGCCTGTGATGCAGGAGATCTCGGTTTGATCCCTGGGCTGGGCAGATCCCCTGGAGGAAGGCATGGAAACCCACACCAGTATTCTTGCCTGGAGAATCCCCATGGACAGAGGATGCTAGCTGGCAACAGTCCATGAGGTCGCAAAGAGTTGGACACCACTGAGCAACTAAGCACTCAATGTGTATGATTCCCCTGAAATACTTATGGAAAAAGATTAACATTGCAATGCTACAAAATGCCAACAATTTTGCTCTTAATAGAAAATCATTTATATTGGAATTCACTTTGCATTAAAAAAGACAATGAATAAATGAGGACTGATCATTGCAATTTAATTAATAAGCTTATAAAAATAGTTTTGACAAGATGGAGAATCAGTGTGAAATTTTCTTCTTGGGTGGAGATAAGAGACTGAATTTACCAGGCTTTAAGGTAAACTTTTCATATTTAAAGCCAGCTTCACTCATATATATTCATGAATTTGAGATACTATGAATTTTTAAAAATAAAGAAAACTAGACTGAATACAAGAAAGCTTGAATCATAATCAAAATTCTGATGCTAACTAGCATTATAACTCTGAGCCATTTAAAAAGTTTCTGGTTAACAATTACATTGGAAAATGTGAGGAAATTAGGCTATATTATCTCTAATATTTCAGTCAGCTATGAAATTGTGTTTTCTATTTGACTAAAATTTTGTGATATTCTCTTTACTTAATTCAGACGTAATCAGGCAGTTAAGAAGAAAAGATGGTATACAATTTTTTCCCCTTTCTCATCCTGTCAGGCTAGTAACACTTTTATTCTATAAATGACATTATAGAAAAAATATTTTGTTTTCATAGTTTGAGTATGTTAACAATCAGTGAGGAGTCATTGATTTGAAATTGCACATGATAGATTAAAGCATTTGCTAAGGTCAAGAGTATTCTTTAACTTTTTTAGAGTAATTATAATGCCTTCCTTTTAAAGGACATAGCTTTTATATGACATCCAAAATGGATCCTTAGCCTTTTTCTGTATTATCCTGGTCAGTTAAAAATGAAAGGTGGTTTAATTAAAATGATTGAGAATTAACTTAAGCTAGGAGTATAATTTTAAAATGGAGATATAATATTAATATATTTGGTATTTTTAAAACCCCATTTCCACTTTAGTAGGCAGTTATTTTAAAATAACAGAAAAGTACAGTGCATAATTAAAAGAAATGGCTTTCTGTATATATAATTTCTTGGTGTTTTACTCCTTTCCTGTTAGCTCATATTTATTCCATTTTGTTTCTTCTAGGTGTTATTATTAGTGCAAACTAAATGAAATAAATAATACATAAAACATTAAGCATTATAAGATTCACTTAAAGCTATTGAATATTAGTAATGACCAAAATAGGCATATAATAAAATCCAAACCACATAAATTTTTTGCAATAATTTTAAAATGACTAAGCAAATATAGATAAAATACTATTCCATGAACAGTATTACTTAATAGAAATTAAAAGGGACCTGTTTATTTCTTTTTGAGTAGGTATGTTTATCCTTTTTAGAGTCAGAAAGTGGAAAAGTTTGAGTAAGTATAAAGTTTATGGAATTTATAAAGATCAGGAAGCACTAACAAGATAAACTATTAATTCCCTGTTCATTCAAAATTCCTAAGATTAAAAAATTCTAATTTAGATGGATCTATTAATTGGAAACTATATAAGTACATATTTAATTGTTTAAAGTCCTTTCTATCATGATACACCTATTAGAATAGTTAAAATTAAAGGTACCCTAAGAATATCAAGTACTGGCAGTGACACAGAATATCAATAACACTCATATATTGCTCATGGGAATATAAAATAGTACAATCACTTTGAAACACATTTTGGTAGTTTCTTAAAACCTAGATATATACCTGTTTTGTGATGTAGCTGTCTTACTCCAAGGTATTTATTCCAAGAAAGAGAAGGTATAGTACACAAATGACTGCCTTTATTCATAATAGCAAAAATAAAAAAAAATGGAAACAGTCAAAATATCTATCAATAGGTGAATGGATAAATTATGGTACATTTATATAGTGAACTGCTACTCACAATTAAAAGGAACAAACTAGTAACATGCCCAAAACTGAACCAGAGGATCACTGTGCTGACTGAAAAAAGTCAGAAATAAATAAGTAACTAATACATAAATCTGTTTATTTAGAGTTTAAAAATATGGAAACAAAGCCAAAGTGACAGATGGCAGATAAGTGGTGATGAAGGATGGGCATGGAATACGTGATGGCAAAATGGTACAAGAAGAGTTTTGGGAGGATGAGAATGGTCAGTACCTTGGATAAGGTAGTGGTTTCTGAGGTGTAAACATGTGTCAAAACTCATCTAATTTATACGTTAAATATTTGCATATTTATGTTATAGCTAAAGTTATAAAAATACACATCTTCCTCATGTGTTCTTTAATTAAACATTACCATAATTAAACTCTCAATACTACACTATATCCATAATAAGATAACAGCCTGCACACCTTTCATTCTATTTCCTACTCTTTGAAGGGACCATATTGAAGATGGGATAAAATCACCTACTTTATATTTCTAACGGTTTCTTAAATTGCAGACAGCATTTCCCATTCAATCAAAGTTTAAGACAACTTTAAGCTTAATGTCCTAGTACCTATCCAGATAATAGTTCAGTAAAATTTTATACGGAGAAATAAAGTGCCGTTCCATTTGAAACAATGACTGCTGTGAACTGCTTAATTACTTCTTGATACACATACATCATTGTCCATTTGTTTCTAAGTTCTCTTTAATGTGTACTGAAATCTTACCATTGCATAACTTCAGCATCTCTGCCACAGCAAGTGACTTCATATTACAGAAAAATAATTGGGCTTTCTCACCCTCTAACTGCATTTGACAGGCCTTAAGATGGAAATACTTTTATAGCATCATAAAGTTGATATTGTTCCCTAGTGGCTTTAAAAGGATCTCCCTCTTACTACTATTTGGTTATTTACTAAATTGAACTTTTTTCTTTGGGTTTCACCATGACTCCATTAACTTCTGAACACCAGGCTTCATCCTATTTTCAGTTAAACTGACTGTAATATCCAGTTTCCTTTCCTGTTCACTTGCTTTTTCTCTCTGTAGGCCAAAGTCAATAATTTACTTCTACACTATAAACAATAGGTGATTTTTTGCTGGTTTGCTGACCTTATTTTATTTATTAAAAATAATGTTAACTTTCCAGATTGTGACGTTTCTTGGCAGGTAATCAGAAATAACACTTTTACAACTTCGTGCTCATCAAATATATGGACTAAAGTTTTTGTAGTCAAGACACAGTAGCAAAAATGGGGGAAAATTATCAGGAATTTAACAACACAGCAACGTGACCGTAGTGAACAGCAACTGTCAATCCTTGGGCCAGTCCCTTTATCCATCTTTGCTTCAGTTTCTTCAGAGGAGAAAAGAGAATAAAGTAATATGAAATTAGTTCATGTATATGCAGGAATGGTAAAGGACAGGGAAGTTTGGCGGGCTGCAGTCCATGGGGGTCACAAAAAGTCGGACACAACTGAGCGACTGAACTGAACTGATATACAGGAATAAGATTACATGAGTTAGTAGATACGCAACAAGAAGGTAACTGTTACACAATGGGGACTCTATAAATATCAGCCACTATTCTTAGTTAAACATGAGGTATATGCACTGTGTAAATCACATACAAAAATTTTGTTTTTAATTATCATGATTATGTCCAATGGGATGTAGACTAAACATACGTCATACTCTATTTTGTAAATCCTGAAAAAATTTCCTATTACATATGTGAAATAAAATTATTGCATCCTATGTTTCATAAGAATGTTGCAAAGCATAATAATAAATTGCTGCTGGTAGACATTAAAAACTGCAACTCTGTCTCAGGGCAGTGATTTTGATGTTTGTAGCAAAACAGTGTGTGTGTGTGTGTGTGTGTGTGTAGATGGGGTGACTCTATAGATATTTATTGAGAAAATATTGTGAAATACATCATTGTTTATAATGGTGAAAAACTGTAAAGACTAATGTGATACTATTGATAGATGTAGACATGAAAATCTGAAACATGAGTGCAGATTTTTAATAGAAAAGAATGGAGAACATATTAATAATATGATTTAAGTCTATTTTTATATAGAGTAAAGGAAGTTTACAAATGTTGTTAAACGACATGTGTTCTTGACATAAGTGTTTTGGTGGGTTAACTTAGTACTTCTTAATTGTAAAAATTATAAAACAGGAAAAATAAAGAAAAAGAATAATTTTTAAATTATTTTGTTTTCTTTTTCAATTCTTTTCTGCTTTTTGTTTAGTCTATATAAACAAAGGGAAAATGAAGTTACAATTTAGATACTTTTATAAAATCCAGATACTTTAAGAGATACTTTAAAGAGATAGACAAGTGAATTCTTCAAGAATAGTTGTTGATTTCTCCACAAATGAGTTTCATATGACATTGTAAGTTGCATCAACTGAAAAACAAAATCGGTACCAACTCTTTCTGATTGATAAGGGGTATTACCTGTTTTCATATTTTCCACTCCATTTCCTTTCATCAAGAATGGGTAAAAAAATCAAGAAAACTGATTCCAATCCCACAGAGAAGCAGATCAGCTACTGAGTAAAAGTGTTACTTCTAGGAAGAAGCCAGAGTCAAAAAAGTATATTCCAGTGTTGGGCAAAAAATCCCTTTTATGTAATTTGCTTTTCATTGTTGAAGGAGCTCTGGAGAGTCTTTGTATTGCAAGGAGGGAATTTGAAATTTATGTTGGTTGTTGGAGTAAAAATAGAAAAACTATTTTCTTTCATTTAGTTTGTAATTTTTCCAACTCCCTACTACAAAAATCTAACAGAAATATAAACAGTAAAGGAAACAGTATTGATAGACACCATGTTTCCATCATCCAGCTTCTTTATTTAGCAATTTGTGGCCAATCTTGTTTCCTCCATACTCTCTTACTTTGTTCGCTCACTTTCTCTTGGATACTTCTGAAGCAAATTCTAGATATTTATACTGTGCCATCTGTAAATATTTCAGTGTGCTGTGTAAAAGATAAGGGCACCTTTCTTTTTCATTGCAACATATTCAAAATATCATTATTGCAGGGAATTTTCTTTTGCTTTGACCTTAATTTACTAATGCTAATACGCCTATCTTAACAATTAAATCTAGCTTATAGGATTTCAGTATTTAGACTGCATTAATTTCCTCTAGTAGTATAGACTGTTGATATTATTTTATAGCAGCCTTCACAAAGAGGTTAGCTGGCCAATAATATTTCAAACTTGATTCCAGAAGTTCCTACCCAAGCCTCCCTATACATCCTACTGATAGTGGTCATGAACAGCATCTGAAGATGTATTAGTTGTTACAAAGCTTAATAATTGGCATGTCACTCATCTGGTCAATGAAACCTCAATAATTCCCAGTTTCTTATTGAATAAAATGCAAATTTTTGCTTATAATTAAAAATTCTCCTTGATCTGCCTATTAACTGATTTCCCGCCATTTCAAAGATGAAAGCTGGTTTCTTTACTTTGTTATCAGAAAGTAATTTCCCAACCTCTAGGTTTTTATTCCTGGGGATTGACTGATTTCTTTCCAAACTTCATATGTAATTATGTAAAAGGACCTATACTACTTGATAGCTTTCTCAATGTTTAATGCAAATGCTAGACACAAAACAAACAGTAAATACTTGTTGAACACTCAGTATAATGCTCAACTGAACAAAATACTGGTTTTCTGTTAGTGGCAAGTGCTTCCATGCTCCATCATTTTACTATTCTGCTTAAAAGTAACACAGAAAAAAACTTTGGGGACTTTGATTTCCAGATGCTTTTGCTCTGTTTGGAAATATGAAAAGCCATCACGATTCACCATACCAATATTTCATCCAGGGCAGTTCTCTCAAAGGGGCTACAAAGCAAGGGCCATTTACCTTTATCATAGAGTGTTGTTTTTCTTACTAAAGACCAAGAATTAAGTTCTTGATTTTCAACAGAGGAAACACTAGTTATTTTAGGTAAGTCACAGTTTATAATGAAAAGCCAAGTTTACAATTTAATGAACATTTTTATCTCACTGAGTATATATTCTTCTTCACTTTAAAATGTTATTTTAAACTTATTTTAAATAAGGCCTCACAAATAGCTGAGAAAAGAAGAGAAGCACGAGGCCAAGGAGAAAGGGAAAGATATACCTAACTGAATACAGAGTTCCAGAGAGTAGCAAGGAGTGTTAACAAAGCCTTCTTAAGTGACCAATGCAAAGAAATAGAGAAAAACAATTGAATGGGAAAGACTAGAGATTTCTTCAAGAAAACTAGAGATTCCAAGGGGGAACATTTAATTTAAAGATGGGCAAAAATGGCAAGAACCATAAACAAAAGAGATTAAGAAGACATGGCAAGAATACACATAAACCTGTACAAAACAAGTATTTTTTTAAAAATATAAATTTATTTATTTTAATTGGAGGCTAATCACTTTACAATATTGTATTGGTTTTGCTATACATTGACATGAATCCACCATTGGTGTGCATGTGTTCCCCATCCTGAACCTCTCTCCCACCTCCCTCCCCATACCATCGCTCCCTCTGGGTCAGCCCAGTGCACCAGTAATGACTGACCTGGATAACCAGGAGTGTGTGATGAGTCACCTAGAGTCAGACATTCTGGAGTGTGAAGTCAAGTGGGCCTTAGGAAGCATTACTATAAACAAAACTAGTGGAGGTGATGGAATTCCAGCTGAACTATTTCACATCTTAAAAGATCATGCTGTTAGAGTGCTGCACTTAATATGCCGGCAAATTTGGAAAACTCAGCAAGGGGCCACAGGACTGGAAAAGGTCAGTTTTCATTTCAATTCCAAAGAAGGGCGATGCTACACTACATAATTGCAACTACTACACAATTGACTCATTTCACATGCTAGCAAGGTAATGCTCAAAACACTCTAAGTGGAACTCCAACAGTACATGAACCGAGAACTTCCAGATGTACAAGTTAGATTTAGAAAAGCCAGAGGAACTGGAGATCAAATTGCCAGCATCTGTTGGATCATAGAAAAAGCAAGAGAGTTCCAGAGAAACATCTACTTCTGCTTCATTGAGTACACTAAAGCATTTGACAGTATGTATTGCAACAAACAGCAGAAAATTCTTCAAGAGATGGGAACACTATACCACCTTATCTGCATCCTGAGAAATCTGTATGTGTCAAGAATCAACAGTTAGAATTGGATATGAAACAACAGACTGGTTCAAAATTGGGAAAGGAATATGTCAAGGGTGTATATTGTCACCCTGGTTATTTACTTATATTCAGAATTTACGTTGTACATTGTGCTAATTTCTCAGTCATGTCCAATTCTTCACGACCCCATGGACTGCAGCCCACCAGGCGTCTCTGTCCATGGGACTTCCCAGGCAAGACCAAAGGAGTGGGTTGCCATTTCCTTCTCCAGGGGATCTTCCCAACCCAGGGACTGAACCCATGTTTCCTGCATTGCAGGAAGGTTCTTTACCATCTGAGCCTAGAGTACATCATGCAAAATACGGGGTTAGAAGAATCACAAGCTGGAATCAAGATTGCCAGGAGAAATACCCGTAACCTCAGATAGGCAGATGAACGATCCTAATGGCAGAAAGTGAAGAGGACTAAAGAACCTCTTGATGAAAATGAAAGAAGAGAGTGAAAAAGCTGGCTTAAAACTCAGCATTCTAAAAAAGAAGATCATGGCATCCAGGCCATTACTTCATAGCAAATAGATGAGGAAGCAATGGAAACAGTGACAGACTTTATTTTCCTGAGCTTCAAAATCACTGCGGATTGTGACCACAGCCATGAAATAAAAAGACTCTTGCTCCTTGGAAGAAAAGCTATGACAAACCTAGACAGCACATTAAAAAGCAGAGACATTACTTTGCTGACAAAGTTTTGTCTAGTCAAAGCTGTGGTTTTCCCAGTAGTCATGTACAAATGTGAGAATTGGACTTTAAAGAAGGCTGAGTGCCAAATAATTGATGCTTTTGAACTGTGATGTTGGAGAAGATTCTTGATAGTCCCTTGGACATCAAGGAGATAAACCAGTCAATCCTAAAGGAAATTAACCCTGAATACTCACTGGCAGGACTGATGCTGAAGCTGAAGCTCCAATATTTTGGCCACATACAGGAAAAGCTGATTCATTGGAAAAGACTCTGATCTGTAAGAGACTGTGGACAGGAGGAGAAGGGGATGATAGAGGATGAGACGGTTGGATGGCATCACTGACTAGACATGAGATTGAAAAAACTCTGGGAGAGAGTAAAGGATAGGGAAATATGGTGGTCTGCAGTCCATGTGGTTGCAAAGAGTCAGACATGATTGAGCTACTGAACAACAAAATTTTTTATTCCCGAAAATTGTCATTTTATTTTTTATAACTAATTTTAAACTCAGTGCAATGGATATTAAAATATGAGAATGATAGATTATTAATGAATATTATTTGAGAAAATTAATGGGTCACAATTTACATCTTCATTTATAGCTAAAGAATACAATTTATTATACTAATGGCAGAGGACACACGTACTCACAGTTTGTTGCAAAATGATGGACTGTGGAAAAACTAAGTTCTACACTCTGCTTTTACTTCTTTAATTAAGAAAAAATCACATAAAATCACTCTAAAGCAATATGATTTAGCAGCAACTTAAATACCTAAAACATTTTAATAAAAACAACCAGAGTAACACTTTTATTAATAGCTTGAAATAATTCTAATTATTCCAGGATCATTATTATATAAACTTTGTTTTCTCTCTAACATTTTTAAAAGGAAAACTATTATCCCTGTTGTAGTGTACTTTGCTTTCAAAGTGAGCAGCTTAATGGAAAAAAATCAGGCTTTGTGGAATTGAATTCTAACACAGCCTCAAATAAGACTTCCCTGGTGGCTCAGACGGTAAAGTGTCTGTCTACAATGCGGGAGACCCAGGTTTGATCCCTGGGCCGGGAAGATCTGCTGGAGAAGGAAATGGCAATAATGGCAATCCACTCCAGTACTATTGCCTGGAAAGTCCAATGGACAGAGGATCCTGGTAGGCTACAGTCCATGGGTTCGCAAAGAGTCGGACACGACTGAGTGACTTCACTTACTTACTTATATCCTTGAATGGACATCTTAGCTAATGATCTGCACTGAGCAATCTTCTTAGGATCATCTACTAAATTCAGTCTATTTTAGTAAAGTTAGGGAAATAGACAGGCTGGTCCAAGATCATAGATGTGTTAACACTGTGATGTTTTAGGGGTAAATATTTCACATACTTAGCAGATGTTAAATTTGGTTTTTAACATAAGTGACCCATGGCCCTGAGCTGTCTCAAGTTGTGGATATTAATCAAGTTGCCCTAGGATGAAGGTTGACATAATATTCTGAGCATATAGAAGGCACCAAGAAAAAAACAGGATTTTAGAAGTCTAAGACAAATGTTTGTACTTGATTTAGTGCAGTAGGGTTGTTTTTATGAAGGATTTTTGCTGATATGGTCCTCAGATTAAGCAGGCCTAGGACTGCTGTTATACTACTGAGTTATGTGACCCAGCATAAGTATGGAAAAAATCCATTAGAAAGATTTCATTCTTAGGTTTAACATTAGGCCCCTAGATTATTGTTGCCATGCAAGCAAGCAAGATGTATAACATTTACAGTGAGAAAGTAGGATTTTTAAAAATAATAGGAAATCTGCCTTAATTTATTCATAGTTCCATATTAGGACTCGACCCACCCAAGCACTATATGCAATAGCTTCTCAGTATTCTAGAATTATTGGAGAAGAGATTGAGTAAGAAGAAAGACAAATCTCCAAGTCAATGTAGGAGGGAGCTGTGAAAAATGGATACATCTCTGGGCTAAGATGCAATATCCTCCCGATAAAAGAAACAGTGACCAAACTGCAAAAGAAGATCAGGGTCGAGTGTTTCCCAAGCATCTGAATCACAAAGTCAACCCCATAAGAAAGAATTTCCAGAAGAAACCATTCATTATCAGAAAATTTGTCACTGCCAGTGGGCAATGGAGGCAGATTTCTAGGAAAGAGGTGGATACAAACTAATCAGGGAAACAGCGACCTGCCAACAGTTATTTCTTCACACGGCTTCAACTTGCAAAAATAAAAGCAAATATCAGTAACAGGTTACAGAAAGTTTGTTAGGCTAAATAGCTTAGTTTAATTTAACTTAGGGCACGTTTCCCTAAATCAACAATGCTAGAAAGTGGCTTATCTGGGATTGAAATTCAGCAATCACTCCAGAGCCTGCTCTTAAAGTCAAACCTTATGTGTATTTTAATTTCATAACATATCCATATTACTGTGCTATATACTTTTCAAAGAGATTGCATACAAATTATTTCTTTGGGAATTATATGTATGAAGTGATCAAATCATATTACTATGTCCATTTTAAAGATGAAGGGATTGGGTCTAACACAACAGTATCCTTTCTGAGTTCACAAAGGTATAATTTTAAAACAATAAAGTAGAATTCAGCTTTTCTGTTCCCTCAGTGTTTCTGTTCATTTGACATAAAGGCTGACAGACTTTTATTTAAATGACTAGATAGTAAATGGTTTAAAGTTTTCAGGAAAGAGGCAAAATTGAGGATATTATATAGGTACTTATACAATAATTTTAGACGTAGCTGTTAAAAAATGTAACAGCTTTCTTTCTTTGTGGTCTATACAAAAACAGACAGTAGGTCGAATATGACCCTCTCTCCATAGTTTAGCAACCCAGATTATACCAACCCTTGTTTGAATGGTTATTTTCAATAGCAACTTAATCTAACAGCGATGAATTAAGTAGTGTTATATCATTTTTCATCTCTTTGACTCACTTAATCTGTGTCATATGTAGGAGAAACTTACAGAAATCTTGATTTATAGGGAAGACATTATGAAATAATATAGAATATCCATAAAAATAAAATAATGTTTTAATTTATATTTCTATATTATATATACATTAATATACATTTATTACAATTTTTTAAAACTGTCAAATCTAACTTCTCCCCAAATAAAATGATCATGACTTGCATTAAAATCAATTTATGTCTAATTCTTTTTCTCTGTAGGTAAAATCTGTGGATAGTACACCTTAGAATTTCCTAAAATAGACCATAGGCATTCAGCTATCTGAAATTTCCACAATGACAATATGATTGCATACTCTGTATGTGATATTTCCAGACAATAATGACTTTGTGTTAACTATAATTATGATGCTTTATTAGAATAATATAAGCAGGAAGTATAAACTCATAAACATACAAAAGCAGAGCTGTTTAATATATTGTTTTCCTCAGAAAGAATTTGACCTCAGCATCTAAAGCTTTGGAAAAAGATGTTTCACTCAGATACAAATAAATGAAAATTATTTTTCAATAAAAAACAAAAAAATATCAATATGCTCTTTAATATAACAATTAAAACTACCCATTTAGTCTTCCCACTTTTCCAGACCTTTGTATCTTCTATCAATAAATGATGAAGACAGTGACAGCACTTATTGGTAACACAACGGAAATGACATTTAAAAATACCTAAAAGAGGATTATAGTTTTGCAACAAATTATCTTGGAACATTCAAGACAATACCGCAGTTTTTTAGAGAAAAGTTTATTGACTGAACATTTTTTTTGTAGATAAATGGATGACTTTTACTTTCTCCTCTTATGTGTACACTTAGAAATTACCTAGGGGAAAAGAAGTGTCGGTTTGTCATTCAGTAGTATGATACATGAATTGAAGTAATCTTTGGGAAGGCTTGAAATCTAAGTCAATATGAAAAACAAGAGATTCGCTCAGAGAACCAAGCTAACCACAAAAGTCTGCCAAATTGATGAGGTGCCTTTCTACATATGTAGCCTCTTCCAGGTCTTTCGTCTGCATATGGGCAAGTACAACATTGTGCAGAAACAATATGCAAGGATGAGGCACTTTGGGTTTGACCTGAAACCCTTTTCCTATCCCTGCACTATGGATCCCAATGAACAGCTCTAGAACTTGAAGTGTTAGTTGATTTTGAACTTATTGCAATGTTAAAGTGAAATTATAAAACATGTAGAAGTGAAGTGAAGTCGCTCAGTCGTGTCTGACTCTTTGCGACCCCGTGGACTACAGCCTACCAGGCTCCTCTGTCTATGGGATTCTCCAGGCAAGAATACTGGAGTGGGCTGCCATTTCATTCTCCAGGAGATCTTCCTGACGAAGGGATTGAACCCGGGTCTCCCGCATTGTAGTCAGATGCTTTACTGTCTGAGCCACCAGGGAAGTCTCATAAAATATGTAC
This sequence comes from Oryx dammah, assembly GCF_014754425.2. Lineage (NCBI taxonomy): Eukaryota > Metazoa > Chordata > Mammalia > Artiodactyla > Bovidae > Oryx > Oryx dammah. The sequence continues at coordinate 20,529,532 of NW_024070204.1, forward strand.
AGATAGTGTTATTTGTGCTATTTGTATCCACCTATTTTGCTCATCAATATAAAATAGGAAAGTGGATGATCATTTCTAAATTATCATGATGGTTGACTCATGTACAAGGTGACCACATCCTTGCTTACAACACTTCTGGATGGATATATCTGCCAGTCTAATATGCATTTGGGGCTTCCCTGGTAGCTCAGCTGGTAAAGAATGTGCCTGCAACGCAGGAGACTCTGGTTCATTTCCTAGGTTGGGAAGATCCCCTGGAGAAGGAACAGCTACCCACTCCAGTATTCTGGTCTGGAGAATTCCATGGACTGTATAGTCCTTGGGGTCACAGAGCCGGACATGAATGAGTTACTTTCACTAGTATTCATTCAGGGAAATCAATCAAGAAAGGAAGAGTCAGTTTCAATAGACTGTGATGTAACGACATTTTGAGAATAAAGTAAACGTCTTTATTTCTTTTGACACAAAAACAACAACTAGTGAGGGTGTTTTTTATATGTCAACTTGACTAGGCCATGGTAATCAAACAGCAGTTGAGGTGCTGCTATGAAGGCATTTATAGATGTGATAATTTGAGTGGGCTTAGTTAAAACACTTGATAAACTTTAAGAGCATAGCTGAGGCTTCCCTGGAAAAAAAAAAAAAAAGGAAAGAAAAAAATAGATGTAACTTGTGGATAGCAGTTTTAGCCTGTGTCTCAAAGTTCCAGCCTACCTTCTGATAGCCTACCTTGCAAATTTTGGACTTGCCTAACCAAATCCAACATTTTCATAAGCCAGTTATTGGCAATATAAAATTCTTAGTGTGTGTGTGTGTATATATATATATATAGAGAGAGAGGTTCTTTTTCTCTTGTGTAACACTGATTGATACACAGAGGCACTCACTTGATTAAAGATTTAAGAACCTTCTGCAAAATTCTCCAAGGGAAAGTGAATCTTTTATAATGTTAACATCAAATACATATGGTTGGCTAACAATAACAACAACAATACAGACAGTAACAGCAACAAAAACTAAACACCTAGGGATCAAGAGTATAACATGAAACAGAATATGGAATAACAAATTCAGATATTGCCTACTAAATAGCTGAAATGTGGGAAAGAGAATCTCGGTGAATGTTAGCTACTTTTCCACAATCTTTTTTCTTTACTTTTGATTTGTTTTTACATACAGATGTTTGCATTGCTGAGTAGTGTGGCATCAAATTCGAGTGTAACCTATCTCTACAAAGGCTGTTCTCTGGACTCTACTCCTATCTGTGTTGGTGGTATGTAGAATTCTAAGATCATGCCCTTGACCCTCAGTCCTCGTAATGGCAAGATAGTTTTTTGAAGTTATGTGTTTTGTAATTGAGGCTACAGCTCATGGTAAATAAAAGAATACCCAGTGAGCCTAATCTAAGCTAAAGCACCATTTATTTATTTAGTTTTTTAATTTTTATTTTTACTTTATTTTACTTTACAATACTGTATTGGTTTTAGCATACATTGACATGAATCCACCATGGGTGTACATGAACTAATAGCCAGAACATGGAAACAACCTAGATGTCCATCAGCAGATGAATGGATAAGAAAGCTGTGGTACATATACACAATGGAGTATTACTCAGCCATTAAAAAGAACACATTTGAATCAGTTCTAATGAGATGGATGAAACTGGAGCCGATTATACAGAGTGAAGTAAGCCAGAAAGAAAAACACCAATACAGTATACTAACACATATATATGGAATTTAGAAAGATGGTAATGATGACCCTATATGCAAGATAGCAAAAGAGACACAGATGTGTAGAGCGGACTTTTGGACTCTGAGGGAGAGGGAGAGGGTGGGATGATTTGGGAGAATGGCATTGAAACATGTGTACTCTCATGTAAGAAATGAATCGCCAGTCTATGTTCGATGCAGGATGCAGGATGCCTGGGGCTGGTACACAGGGATGATTTGGAGGGATGATGTGGAGTGGGAGGTGGGAGGGGGGTTCGTGTTTGGGAGCTCATGTAAAGCACCATTTAAAAGCAGAGCATTTTCTTCAACAGGGAGCAGGAAAGGAAGTCAAAGATTTGAAAATTCAGAGTTGTTCCTTGCCTAAAGCTGGAGGAGGCCTTGTGGCAAAGAGCTAAAAGATCTATCTGGGCTTTGCTGGTGGCTCAGGAGGTAAAGAATCTGCTGACAATGCAGGAGACCCTGATTTGATTCCTGGGTTGGGAAGATCTCCTGAAGAAGGGTTAGGCTGCCCACTCTAGTATTCATAGGCTTCCCTGGTGACTTAGATGGTAAAGACTTTACCTGCAATGCGGGAGACCTGGGTTCAATCCCTGGGTTGGGAAGATCCCCTAGAGAAAGGCATGGCAACCCACTCCAGAATTCTTGCCTGGAGAATCCCATGGACAGAGCATCCTGGAAGGGTACTGTCCATAGAGTAGCAAAGAGTTGGACATGACTGAGCGACAAAGTATAGCTCAATACTGAGAACTCCTGCTACTTTTCTTTGAATCACAAATGCTCAGTATATTGCCCAGCACAAAATGTGTGTTTAATACATTGCAGCCAGTTACTGAATGAAGGGATTGCCAGTGAAAGTTGCTCAGTCATGTCCGACTTTTTGCGATCCCCTGGACTATACAGTCCACGAAATTCTCCAGGCCAGAATACTGGAGTGGGTAGCCTATCCCTCCTCCAGCGAATTTTCCTGATCCAGGAATCCAACTGGGGTCTCCTGCACTGCAGGCACATTCTTCACCAACTGAGCTATCAGGAATGCCAGAGGAGACCTTAGAATCTGATCTTTAATGATGTTGTTTAGACTGGTCTTTCCCCCACATTTTGATAAGTGTTAACTCAGTATAACATATATAGAATAAAGAGTAAGATGAGTATTTCCAGCTTTTAAGATAATGCTCAGAGATGATGTCTCAGGCCATGTGCATTCATATCCCATGTTATTTCTGTTATATGACACACTGTATAATTTAACATAACTATATCAGAACTAGGGAAATTGGGGTAATATAGAAAGGCCTCCCGGTTTCCTTCAAGAATTATAAAGGAACTAGATAGATCTAGAGTGGAGTTGTCCAGAAGTCTGGGCCTTCTCTAATTGTATGAATCCCAGTTAGTACTCTGTGGAGCAAGAAAATATACATAACTTGGAGGCAATAGGGAGGAGGGGAAACCTCTGAATACTCAGCCCAGGTTGGTAGGTGCCCAATATGCTTCTGGAGGTCAGTGGAGAAATAACTCCGGAAAGAATGAAGGGATGGAGACAAAGCAAAAACAATACCCAGTTGTGGATGTAACTGGTGTTAGAAGCAAGGTCCAATGCTGTAAACAGCAATATTGAATAGGAACCTGGTCAGGTCCATGAATCAAGGCAAACTGGAAGTAGTCAAACAGGAGATGGCAAGAGTCAATGTCGACATTCTAGGAATCAGCCAACTAAAATGGACTGGAATGGGTGAATTTAAGTCTGCCGCTGCTGCTCCTGCTGCTGCTAAGTCACTTCAGTAATGTCCGACTCTGTGCGACCCCATAGACGGCAGCCCACCAGGCTCTGCCGTCCCTGGGATTCTCCAGGCAAGAACACTGGAGTGGGTTGCCATTTCTTTCTCCAATGCATGAAAGTGAAAAGTGAAAGTAAAGTCGTTCAGTCATGTCTGACTCTTAGTGACCCCATGGACTGCAGCCCACCAGGCTCTTCAGTCCATGGGATTCTCCAGGCAAGAATACTGGAGTAGGGTTCCATTGCCTTCTCCGGAATTTAACTCAGATGACCATTTTATCTACTACTGTGGGCAAAAATCCCTAGAAGAAATGGAGTAGCCATCATGGTCAACAAAAGAGTCTGAAATGCAGTACTTGGATGCAATCTCAAAAACAACAGAATAATCTCTGTTTGTTTCCAAGGTAAACCATTCAAAATCACAGTAATCCAAGTCTATGCCCCAACTAGTAACGCTGAAGAAGCTGAAGTTAAACAGTTCTATGAAGACCTACAAGACCTTTTAGAACTAACATCCCCAAAAGATATCCTTTTCATTATAGGGGATTGGAATGCAAAAGAAGGAAGTCAAGAAACATCTAGGACAGGAAAATTTGGCCTTGGAATACAAAATGAAGCAGGGAAAAGGCTAATAGAGTTTTGCCAAGACAATGCACTGGTCATAGCAAACACCCTCTTCCAACAACACAAGAGAAGACTCTACACATGGACATCACCAGATGGTCAACACTGAAATCAGATTGATTATATTTTTTGCAGCCAAAGATGGAGAAGCTCTATATAGTCAGCAAAAACAAGACTGGGAGCTGACTGTGGTTCAGATCATGAACTCCTTATTGCCAAATTCAGACTTAAATTGAAGAAAGTGGAGAAAACCACTAGACCATTGAAGTATGACCTAAATCAAATCCCTTATGATTATACAGTAGAAGTGAGAAATAGATTTAAGGGACTAGATCTGATAGATAGAGTGCCTGGTGAACAATGGATGGAGGTTCATGACATTGTATAGGAGACAGTGATCAAGACCATTCCCATGGAAAAGAAATGCAAAAAAGCAAAATGGCTGTTGTGGAGGCCTTACAAATAGCTGTGAAGAGAAGAGAAGAGAAGTGAAAAGCAAAGGAGAAAAGGAAAGATATAAGCATCTGAATGCAGAGTTCCAAAGAATAGCAAAGAGAGATAAGAAAGCCTTTCTCAGTGATCAATGCAAAGAAATAGAGGAAAACAACAGAATGGGAAAGACTAGAGATCTTTTCAAGAAAATTAGAGATACTAAGGGAACATTCCATACAAAGATGAGCTTGATAAAGGACAGAAATGGTATGGAACTAACAGAAGCAGAAGATATTAAGAAGAGGTGGCAAGAATACACAGAAGAACTGTACAAAAAAGACCTTCATGATGAAGATAATCACGATGGTGTGATCACTCACCTAGAGCCAGAAACCCTGGAATGTGAAGTCAAGTGGGCCTTAGAAAGCATCACTACGAACAAAGCTAGTGGAGGTGATGGAATTCCAGTTGAGCTATTTCAAATCCTGAAAGATGATGCTGTGAAAGTGCTGCACTCAATATGCCAGCAAATTTGGAAAACTCAGCATTGGCCACGGGACTGGAAAAAGTCAGTTTTCATTCTAATCCCAAAGAAAAGCAATGCCAAAGAATGCTCAAACTAACACACAGTTACACTCATCTCACACGCTAGTAAAGTAATGCTCAAAATTCTCCAAACCAGACTTCAGCAATACATGAACTGTGAACTCCCTGATGTTCAAGCTGGTTTTAGAAAAGGAAAGGAACCAGAGATCAAATTGCCAATATCCACTGTATCATCGAAAAAGAAAAGAGTTCCAGGAAAACATCTATTTCTGCTTTATTGACTATGCCAAAGCCTTTGACTGTGTGAATCACAATAAACTGTGGAAAATTCTGAAAGAGATGGGAAAACCAGACCACCTGACCTGCCTCTTGAGAAACCTATATGCAGGTCAGGAAGCAACATTTAGAACTGGACATGGAACAACAGACTGGTTCCAAATAGGAAAAGGAGTACATCAAGGCTGTATATTGTCACCCGGCTTATTTAACTTATATGCAGTGTACATCATGAGAAACACTGGGCTGGAAGAAACACAAGCTGGAATCAAGATTGCTGGGAGAAATATCAATAACCTCGGATATGCAGATGACATCATCCTTATGGCAGAAAGTGAAGAGGAACTAAAAAGCTTCTTGATGAAAGTGAAAGAGGAGAGTGAAAAAGTTGGCTTAAAGCTCAACATTCAGAAAACGAAGATCATGGCAGCTGGTCTAATCACTTCACGGGAAATAGATAGGGAAACAGTGGAAAGAGTGTCAGACTTTATTTTTTGGACTCCAAAATCACTGCAGATGGTGATTGCAGCCATGAAATCAAAAGACACTCCTTGGAAGAAAAGTTATGACCAACCTAGATAGCATATTGAAAAGCAGAGACATTACTTTGCCAACAAAGATCCGTCTAGTCAAGGCTATGGTTTTTCCATTGGTCATGTATTGATGTGAGAGTTGGACTGTGAAGAAAACTGAGTGCTGAAGAATTGATGCTTTTGAAGTGTGGTGTTGGAGAAGACTCTTGAGAGTCCCTTGGACTGCAAGGAGCTCCAACCAGTCCATTCTAAATGAGATCTGTCCTGGGTGTTCTTCAGAAGAAATGATGCTAAAGCTGAAACTCCAATACTTTGGCCACCTCATGCAAAGAGTTGACTCATTGGAAAAGACTCTGATGCTGGGAGAGATTGGGGGCAAAAGGAGAAGGGGACGACAGAGGATGAAATGGTTTGATGGCATCACTGACTCGATGGATGTGAGTCTGAGTGAACTCCGGGAGTTGGTGTTGGACAAGGAGGCCTGGCATGCTGCAATTTATGGAGTCGCAAAGAGTCAGACACGACTGCCCAACTGAACTGAACTGAAAGAATAAAGGAATTCATTTATGCAGGCAAATAATATTTCACATAGATTTGCTTTTAAAATTTAGGAAGATGTAACTGTGACTTAATTTTGGACAATTTAGAAACAATTTGACCAAGACAATTTTTGTTTGATGTTGTATTTCTTGAACCTGGCTAATGTATAAATGACTCCATGAGAATTGTGAAGAGCAGCTGCACTTAAAATCTTAACCTTAGGTCGTCTCAGACTATTTCTTCATGTCAGAAAACACAGGGCCTCTCAGTACAATGGATATTTTATACAATTATTTGTAACACATTTTTCTTCATTGCTCAAAACACTAAGAAACTTCAACAATATTAAAACAAAACCTGTCAAAAAGTTACCTTTCTTTAGTTCCCTGGTGACCTGTATTCACTTCCTAACGTTAACACCTATGTGGTCATTTCACTAAGTCGTGTCTGACGCTTTGCGACTCTGTGGACTCTAACAATCAAGGCTCCACTTGGTTCTCCAGGGAAGAATGCTGGAATGGGTTGCCATTTCCTTCTCCGGGGGATCTTCCTGGACCAGGGATCAAACCTGTGTCTCCTGCATTGGCAGGCAGATGCTTTACCACTGAGCCACCAGGGAAGCCCCACAGCCTCATTACTCTGCCTGTGAGATGAGAATCTCATTCTCATTTGGCAACACAGCAATTCCTTTGCAGTGATTTGCAACCCTTGTTTTTTTCCATAAGAAATGTGAACCTTTCTGGATTGTCTTAGGATAGATTTGAATTCCTAATATTTCCATGTCTTTCACTATCTTTTTGCAGATGATATAGACTTGGACAGTGCTGGATATTTTTTCAGGTCTCAGCTTTGCTACTTAATAACTGAAAAGTTGGAAAAGTGATTTAAATTTTTAAAACCTTAATCTTTAAGTTTGTAAAATGGAGAGTGTGGCTACATTATTTAGGATCTTAGTTAATTTCAGTAAAACATTCAGAAAAGTTTCAGTAATACTTCTTAATAAATGGTAGCTATTTACTCTTGCTGTTATTATTATTCAGTTCAATTCAATTGCTCAGTCATATCAGACTCTTTGTGACCCCATGGGCTGCAGCACACCAGGCCTCCCTGTCCATCACCAACTCCTGGAGTTTACTCAAGCTCATGTCCATCGAGTTGGTGATGCCATCCAACCACCTCATCCCCTGTCATCCCCTTCTCTTCCCACCTTCAATCTTTCCCAGCATCCGTTTCTTTTCAAATGAGTCAGTTTTTCAGATCAGATGGCCAAAGTATTGGAGTTACTAATATTAATATTGTTTTAATAACAAGTAGAATATTTTATGAAAAAAATTGGTACACATGTAAAAGGATCTGAAAAGGACACTGTCCAAACCTAACTTTGAAACACCATTTAATATGTTCACATGTTAGACTTTTGGTGAGGGTACAGGAATTATTTTTTCTTGCTAAATAAAAAAGGCAGGCTTTGCAGAATTTTAATGTTACTATTTTAACATTTATTATTCAGTAAAGTATGTTTCCAAAGGGAAACTGAGATCTCTGTATATCTGCAAGTCTCTATATATCTGTATATCTGTATATGTCTGTATATCTGCAAGTCTCTGCATATTTAAACATTTTTCCTTCCTGGTAAAAGTAAATAAGTAAAAAAAATTCATTTTTCATAAAAGGAAAACTGAATCATTTACTTTTCTGACCTCTGATGATCAAAACTGGAGCCTAACTTGATATCACATAGTATATATTTTTTTCATGAGCTTGAGAAATTTCTGTTCTGCTCCCATTAATGAAAACACAAGCATGATTTTAATTAGCTTGAATATGTCTTGCAAAAGCATAAATCCCTTAATCAGATGTGAGAAACGAAGGCTGGTCACCTCTCGTTGCCAAATTTATACTCTCCTAAAAAAATCTTATTCTTTCCTCTAATTATGTCTTCTAATTAGAATTATGACTTCTGTAACAAATATAAAATAATTGAAGATAAAATTAATCAAAGAAACACCTTTCGTTTCTCAATATATAATACTATTTTAATAGCTATTGAATACAATTGATTTTATAGCTCCTTGGCAGGGGATATTTAACTTGTCTATTCACAATTACAGGCACTTTCATTCTTGAATTGAGTAGGTCTCCAATCAAAACCACTAGTATTTTTGAAGGATTTTACATTATCAAATTCATAGAAGCAATTCTCGCCCCCTCCTAGCAAGTTTGAAAATTCTTTCTCTTCTTTTAGTCATTGTAAGGAATTTTCTTCTTTTCAGTAATGTGATCTCAACTTCCCCCAGAAACGTATTTATTATGGTGTGTTCCATTCTGATTTTGGAAGGGAAAATGCATGCTTATACCCACTTTTCTATTTAATCATATTGTTATTCCATCTAGGGCTTCCTTGGTGGCTCAGTTGGTAGTGAATCCGCCTGCAGTGCAGTAGAGCCGGGTTCACTCCCTGCGTCGGGAAGTTTCCCTAGAGAAGGAAATGACACCTACTCCAGTACTCCTTCCTGGGAAATCCCATAGACAGAAGAGCCTGGAGGTCTACAGTCCATGGGTTCCTAAGAGTCAGACACGACTGAGCGACTAAACCACCATCCCCTCTAGGGACAAATTCACTTGCAATTTAAACCAACATATTTTCCCTGCTTTGGGGGAAAAAAAAAAAAAGTAAAAAAATTACTAGGCATTATATCTAAACTAAGATTTTGCTTTCATTCACGTAATGTAAAAGGGCACAGAAGTAAGTTAAAATCATGGAAGTAATATGGATGTCTCAGAATGCCAACGAGTTATTTGGTAAAATATTACATTTTGTGATGATGTTTGTTATTTCCACAGAGTTCAGTTCAGTTCAGTCGCTCAGTTTTGTCGGACTCTTTGCAACCCCATGAATCGCAGCACGCCCGGCCTCCCTGTTCATCACCAACTCCCGGAGTTCACCCAAACTCATGTGCATCGCGTCGGTGATGCCATCCAGCCATCTCCTCCTCTATCATCCCCTTCTCCTCCTGCCCCCAATCTCTCCCAGCATCAGGATCTTTTCCAATGAGTCAACTCTTCCCATGAGGTGGCCAGAGTACTGGAGGTTCAGCTTTAGCATCAGTCCTTCCAATGAACACCCAGGACTGGTCTCCTTTAGGATGGACTGGTTGGATCTCCTTGCAGTCCAAGGGACTCTCAAGAGTCTACTCCAACACCACAGTTCAAAAGCATCAATTCTTCGGCACTCAGCTTTCTTCACAGTCCAACTCTCACATCCATACATGACCACTAGAAAAACCATAGCCTTGACTAGACGGACCTTTGTTGGCAAAGTAATATCTCTGCTTTTGTTTTTTATTTATTTATTTATTTTATCTTTTAAAAAATTTATTTATTTATTTATTTATTTAATTTTTACTTTACAATTCTGTATTGGTTTTGGCATAGGTTGACATGAATCCACCACAGGTGTACATGCGTTCCCAAACATGAACCCCCCTCCCACCCCCCTCCCCACAACATCTCTCTGGGTCATCCCCACATATCAGCCCCAAGCGTGCCATATCCTGCATCGGACATAGACTGGCAATTCGATTCTTACATGGTATTATACATGTTTCAATGCCATTCTCCCAAATCATCTCACCCTCTCCCTCTCCCACTGAGTCCAAAAGTCCGCTATACACATCTGTGTCTTTTTTGCTGTCCTGCATACAGGGTCATCATTGCCATCTTTCTAAATTCCATATATATGTGTTAGTATACTGTATTGGTGTTTTTCTTTCTGGCTTACTTCACTCTGTATAATGGGCTCCAGTTTCATCCACCTCATCAGAACAGATTCAAATGTATTCTTTTTAATGGCTGAGTAATACTCCATTGTGTATATGTACCACAGCTTTCTTATCCATTCATCTGCTGATGGACATCTAGGTTGTTTCCATGTCCTGGCTATTATAAACAGTGCTGCGATGAACATTGGGGTACATGTGTCTCTTTCAATTCTGGTTTCCTCCGTGTGTATGCCCAGCAGTGGGATTGCTGGGTCATAAGGCAGTTCTATTTGCAATTTTTTAAGGAATCTCCACACTGTTCTCCATAGTGGCTGTACTAGTTTGCATTCCCACCAACAGTGTAGGAGGGTTCCCTTCTCTCCACACCCTCTCCAGCATTTATTGCTTGCAGATTTTTGGATCGCAGACATTCTGACTGGTGTGAAGTGGTACCTCATTGTGGTTTTAATTTGCATTTCTCTAATAATGAGTGATGTTGAGCATCTTTTCATGTGTTTGTTAGCCATCCGTATGTCTTCTTTGGAAAAATGTCTATTTAGCTCTTTGGCCCATTTTTTGATTGGGTCGTTTATTTTTCTGGAATTGAGTTTCAGGAGTTGCTTGTATATTTTTGAGATTAGTTGTTTGTCAGTTGCTTCATTTGCTATTATTTTCTCCCATTCGGAAGGCTGTCTTTTCACTTTGCTTATGTTTTCATTTGTTGTGCAGAAGCTTTTAATTTTAATTAGATCCCATTTGTTTATTTTTGCTTTTATTTCCAGAATTCTGGGAGGTGGATCATAGAGGATCCTGCTGTGGTTTACCCAGAGATAAATCCACACACATATGGACACCTTATCTTTGACAAAGGAGGCAAGAATATACAATGGAGTAAAGACAATCTCTTTAACAAGTGGTGCTGGGAAAACTGGTCAACCACTTGTAAAAGAATGAAACTAGATCACTTTCTAACACCGCACACAAAAGTAAAGTCAAAATGGATTAAAGATCTAAATGTAAGACCAGAAACTATAAAACTCTTAGAGGAGAACATAGGCAAAACACTCTCCGACATATCTCTGCTTTTGAATATGCTATCTAGGTTGGTCATAACTTTCCTTCCAAGGAGTAAGCTTCTTTTAATTTCGTGGCTACAATCACCATCTGCAGTGATTTTGGAGCCCCCCAAAATAAAGTCCACCACTGTTTCCACAGTTTCCCCATCTATTTCCCATGAAGTGATGGGACCAAATGCCGTGATCTTAGTTTTCTGAATGTTGAGCTTTAAGCCAAATTTTTCACCCTCTTCTTTCACTTTCATCAAGAGGCTTCCATAAGGGTGGTGTCATCTGCATATCTGAGCTTATTGATATTTCTCCTGCAATCTTGATTCCAGCTTGTGCTTCTTCCAGCCTAGCATTTCTCATGATGTACTCTGTATCTAAGTTAAATAAGCTGGGTGACAATATACAGCCTTGACGTATACCTTTTCCTATTTGGAACCAGTTTGTTGTTGCATGTCCAATTATAACTGTTGCTTCCTTACCTGCATATAGGTTTCTCAGAGTAACTCACCCTTAATTTGTAAACTGTCACGTATTTTTTCCCCAATATTTTGAGATCATTGATTTTTTTATCTTTTATAAAACTTTGTTTGATTTACCTTACATTTCAAGCCCAAATGTATGCCCTTCAGTGGTTTTCCCTTCTTCATTTACACACTTTATTCTGTACTCCAGATATTCTTTATATTTAATCTGTCAGCACAGTCAAGAATGCCAAAGTCTTAATTCCAGGTAGACTGACCTCTTCTGAGTCCCACACACATATACACTTTACACTATTTTTGTTAATATTTTACTTTATTTAAACAATGAACTTATTTTTGTTAATATTTAATTTCCCAAGTGACACTTTAAAGGTTAATAAAAATAAGTGAAAAATTAATATCTACTGACTAACTAATGATGGTGTGACTTTGATGCTATAAAGATACACTGATTTAAAGAATTAATTTGAGACAATAATGTGGAAATTATAAAACATATAAAAATGGCTCAAATTATTTCTCTATTTTGGATAAGAATTTCAATTTGTTAATAAGAATATGCATAAAATCCATACACATATCTCCTTGCCTCTAACCTGAAAAGAGGTGAATTAACACTCCTTTTTTTTTTTTTTTTTGTACTTTGTAAGGACAAAAAGCAAATTGCTGAGTGACTAGTAAAGGAAACTTATTTGGGCTACCTTACTGTTTGCTACAATGCATACTAATGTTATCTTTATTTTTCCAACTTTCTTCGTATTACATTAGAATTGGACAGATTGCCTTGTTCATATTCTCACTACTTTCATTCACTAGAAAATAGATGCAGGCCAAACTAGTTTCTGCTTTGTTTACAAACTATTGTGGCAAAAATGAGAGTTCATAATTCTTTAATAGCCAACATGATTCATGGGAGAAGACTGTCTCTACCCCATTGTAAGAAATGGGTGGAATGCTAACTTATCATCTTTATTATATTTATGAATAAATAACATGGAGTAATAACAGTTAGTAAATCACACTAAAATTGTCAGATATGCATCTTCTGTTACAGTGTCACATAATGGTGCCATATTTTGTGACTTGAATTGCAATGTGCACAGAATATGGGAAAACAAGACTGTATACTCAGTATTCTCTATATACTGATCTTGATCTTACTGGCAAACTATATAAACAGAAACATTTCATGACAATCATGGAATTGTAATCTATAGACCCTCTTTACATTCCATTTTGATGTCACTTGTATTGGTATGCAGCAGAAGTATATGAAAATTAACAATAAAAAGGCAAATTCGTCCTTTGCATAAGTATCATAGCTTATAAATTAGACCAATAATTTTGGAAAAAAAAACAAGTAATTGGCTCAAACTTATTCCTGTGAAGTGGGATATTATTAAACACATGTTATAGAGAATTTATGAAAAATAAGCATAGTATTCTTAATTATTTTAATGATTATTTCTTTCTTTTTAATTTAATTGCTATTCAACAAGGGACTTAATGTTTAATATTACTAATGAAATTAAATAAAAAATGATATATAGCACCATTAAAGTAGCACATAAAAAATGCTAGTGCTAAAAATAACTCTACTTAGTTGGTACCAAGGGATGCATATGAAACCATATTTCACAAGATAGTCTTTCTATTGAAAACTATTAAACTATGAGGCATATTTGTTCCTTTCATATAAGTATATAAGACATATAAGTATAAAGCATGTTGCTTTTCCAATTATAAATTATACTTTTTATCAAATATTAAAAGTTGTGGCTATATAGTAGAACAGAATAATTTGAAACATTTTTTGCTTTACCATATATGGGAATAAAAACAGAACTTTTGCTTGACCTGCTTGAATTGCAATGAAAAAATTGCCCACCATTATGAATGCATTATCCATGTGCCAATTTAAAATATCATTAAAATGATTGAAATGAGGGTGATAATTTATATCATAAATGAAAGGTCAGGGACATTCTTGGAGAGAGAAGAGAATAAACAAAATACAGCTATTTCAGAGGATATTTTAGAGATTCTCTAAACTATTATGAATATAGGTACTTTTTAATTTAAATAGTCCTTCAAAAACCATCATTAAGGGTTAGCCATTTAGTTTCTTAAGGACTGCAGAAAACTATGTATTTCACATATAAGATTATACTGAAAAAACTAAAAGGAAAGAGTACTACACTAAATTTGTTTAGTTGATATTCTGTCTTAATGAACATGTCAGTCATTTTGTTTTATTTTTTAATTTATTTTTTTAAATCTTTTTTTGGATTTCAAATCAATAGCAAACATTTTCTGTGAATTTTCATTATTTTCCAGAGAGTTGTATATAATAATGATATTTTTCACAAAGCCATTTGGAAATATTTCCCATACAATCCTGAAAGCAACTTTGAGATATAAAATCATAGAATTAAGTAAGCCATTTCCTAGACTTATAGTGGCAATATAAAAATTTAAAGAACTAAAAATAATAAAAGTGTTTGGTACATTAAATATGTTCTTATTTTCCACCAATATCTGCCTAATGAATAGAGAACCATGGTGTCTACCATTTGCTTTTGGGAAAACATCAATAACACTAAGAGAATGATTAGTAAGATAGCACTACAGATTTTCAATGACTGGTTATTAGTATGTAATGATACTGTGTTTGTATTGAAATGTGCTAAAAATGACTACTTTGATTTCTAGATGATTCTAATACATTGTAAATTTAAAAAAAGAAACACCTTATCTTCATATTTAAGAAGCAAGCCTCTCTCTCTTCTCTCAGCATCTCTCCCTCTCTCTGTCTCTTTCCCTTTCTCCTGCTTTCTTGGACTCCTAGTAATTACACCTTTTATTCCAGCTTATAATTACTGAGGTTTTACTATCAGAAGCATCCATCTCCTGCATATGGCTACTTTAGATAGTATTCAGGGACCTCATAGGTGTGGCTAAAAGGAAATCTTACTCAGGTACAAGTCCCTGTATGTTTCAAACACTCTAACTTGCTTGCTACCCTGTCCAGTAAACTAGAAGCATCATCTCAAGTCCACAGTTTGCTAATAAAAATGTCATCAGTAATTCAATGTTACTGCAGTTTTACTGTTTGATATAAAAATAAAACAATATTAATGCAAGTGATCAAACACCAAATGCCATTTCTTCAGAGTCAGAATGATGTTTTATAGAGAGACTCTCCTAAGGTACAGTATTTTTTGAACAACATGAACAGCAACATTTTATCAGTGTCATGGCTATATTTTTGATAGTGAATGATTTAAACAGGGACAAGAAAAACTAGATAAGGCCTATAAATTTTAAGACAACACACAGAAACGTAACTCACATTTTACTGAAGTTTACTTGGAACTAAATTGGTTGACACTCCTTTGTCCTATAATCCCAGTAAGTACACAGCCTTGCCACACAAGTAACAAAATTCCATCCATTAAAATAACTGTTAATTTGTAATCCCAACAGTGCACTTTATTATTAAATTGATATGACCAATTTTAGTTTATACAAATGAAAGTGTAACAAATGTCTACAATTTTATAAGCTGATATGACAAATTTTAAATAAAGCAAAAAAGTGGCAGTCACTAATTTCTGCCTTTTAAAAAGTAAATCTGTAGGTTTGAAAACTCATTTGCTTATTTGCTAAAAAACAAACTAACTTTAAGTATCACTATAGGTATTTAGCTTAATTATCCTAAATAACATTTACTATATAAAAGATAAAGTATAATGGTAACATAAGGGAACATAACACAGATTGAAATATATCTATACTGCCTTTATATACATATATATATATGAATGTGTGTACCTATATGTATCTGTATATATTTAAAACGTATCTACATTTTTCTAAGAAAAATAGAAAACTCAGATGCCACATAGACGTAGAAACACAGACAAAAAATCAATATAAAATTAAAATCATAATTTAAAATACTCATAAACTAAAATTTTACTTTCATTTGAAGTTAACATATGTTCATCCCATTTGAAACACAAAAGTTTACATTGATTTATTTTTATTATATAGAAGTTCATAGACATCAATAGTCAGACAATTCAATCAAAAACTTGGTAAAATACACAAGTAGACATGAGGTAGTGGAGGAAACTCATTCAAAATGGCTTGTAAGCATACGAAGTAATTCTAAACATACTCCAGAAATGATGTGTTATTATTTACATACACTTGAAATTTAGACAATAATCTTGCATATATGCTATATAATCTGCTTTAATCTGTCTGATTAAACTTAAAACCTCACTATTCATGAGGGAAAGTGAATATATGCATTGCACTAAGTCAAAATACATCAGTATGCCATGTGTCATGAGATAATTATATATATATATATATATATATAATAAACAAAAACAGATCAATATCTTCAGTTAAATTATTATATAAATCTTTCAAATCAACTCTTCTGGTAAAATTAATTTTGGCAATAATTTTCTAATTTTAAAATCCTATATTAGAAGAAATGACAACAGTTATAAGGAATGAATGGGGGTAGTAAGAAATAAAGGAAAACAGAAGAAAACCAGAATGTGGTATAAACTGAGCTTGAGAAAATAAAATTACGCTGATTATTTGACTTTTCAAGTGACTTGTCCCAAATGTTTTCCATTTAAACCTCAGTTTATCTCATGAAAATTGAAGAGTGAAACCATTTACAAAACATGAGATTGACAAGGTACATATCTAGTTTACAAAGAAAATTCACTCTGAAACTGAAAATAATGGAGGTAATACACTCAGCAGGCACTTTATAGCACTGTGGATCTATTATGTATACATCTTTGGCTTGATTCTAATATATGTTTCTCATATGATGGCAAGCAGTCAATCACATTGGTCTCCTTAATTCAGATATTTGTAGTACTGGTAGTCTGGACACAGCAAAAATTACCTCCAAGCTCCTGCTAATGTAATTTCTGAATGATTGACCTTCTCTGCTCACTGGCATGTTTTGTATATTTGAATCTAATGGAACTAAACATAACAGAAGATTCAGGCAAGGTGCCAGAATCCTTCACGATTGACCCTGTTTTGAATGCCAACTCCTGAAGGAGCTTCAAGAGCAGACCAACCTCTCCAGGTGATGTTTAAAATAGATTCTGCTTCTAAGCAACACAACACAGTGAGGCACCTGAGGCAACTGGGAAGAACTTCTCAAAGAGTTTACACGTGTTGAACAGTTGGTAAACATTGCCATTTGTCACCTGCCTGGCTTTTCCTGGTGAAGTCTGTGTAACACATTGAGTTTTCTCACAGAAAGCAGTTGGAGTGCTAGTCAAACAATCCACTGTTTTGGAGGGCTTAATAATTATGAGAACCAAATCAATAATTAACAATTTTGTGGGACTTATAAATTATTCCAACAACTCTCAGTGTAAACAAATTCCACAAAAGCATTTTTGAGCCCTGAAAGATGACATTTAAAGTAGGTAAAGCTGCAGAAGACATTACTATGAGAATTACTTGGAAAAGAGGGAAGATTATGGAAAAGAAAGGTATTGGGAAGATTTTTCCCAGCCAGGACTAGGGTAAGAAAGGTAATCAAAAATGTTTTTATCCAGTAGATGTGGAAGAAGGCTTTTGATAATTTTGTATCAAAATGGTCATAATACGCTCAAATGTGGTGGAAAGAATGTGCAAATTGTGTATAGAATCCAAAGTCATAGATTACAATATAGAAATATCCCCATTGCATATATTTTCATTTAATTCCATATGTATGGTCATCTTGTACATTTTGAAAGAGAGCACAGCCACTGAACAAATTGCAAATGCACAGTGGCTTTAGGTATCAAGTGATGCTGGAATTTTTAGGCACTAGAAAAGACCCTGAGCACATTTCTTCTCAAAATAACTACATATTATATGTAGGAGTTTGGGAAGGAAATACATTTTTTGAACATCTTTCTGTGGATACTCAGTTGCTTCAGTCATGTCTGACTCTTTGCGTCCCTGTGAACGGTAGCCCGCCAGGCTCCTCTCCAGCAAGAACACTGGAGTGGGTTGCCATGCCCTCCTCCAGGGGATATTCCCAACCCAGGGATCAAATCCCCATCACTTACGTCTCCTGCATTGGCAGGCAGGTTCTTTACCATTAGAGCCACCTGGGAAGCTCCGTCCACATTTACTGGAATATTGGGCTTCCCTGCTGGCTCAGTCGGTAAAGACTCCACCTGCAATGAAGGAGACCTCTTTCATTGCAAGAGACACAGGGTTGATTTCTGGGTCAGGAATATCCCCTGGAGGAGAAACTGGCAAACAACTCCAATATTCTTGACTGAGAACTGCCACGGACAGAGGAACCTTGTTGGTTAGAGTCCGTGGGGTTGCAAAGTGTAGGACACGACTGAATGAATGAGCATGCACACAATAATAATAAATATTGTTTATTTTTAAAGTGAGTTTTTTTTTTAAATTTTACTTTATTTTACCTTACAATACTGTATTGGTTTTGCCATACATCAACATGAATCCGCCACGGGTGTACATGAGTTCCCAATCCTGAACCCTCCTTCCACCTCCCTCCCCATATCATCTCTCTGGGTCATCCCAGTGCACCAGCCCCAAGCATCCTGTATCCTGCATCGAACCTAGACTGGCGATTCATTTCTTACATGATAGTATACATGTTTCAATGCCATTCTCCCAAATCATCCCACCCTCTCCCTTTCCCACAGAGTCCAAAAGTCTGTTCTATACATCTGTGTCTCTTTTGCTGTCTCACATACAGGGTTATCGTTACCATCTTTCTATATTCCATACATATGTGTTAGCATACTGTATTGGTATTTTTCTTTCTGCTTACTTCACTCTGTATAATCGGCTCCAGCTTCATCCACCTCATTAGAACTGATTCAAATGAGATTTTTGATACCCTACTTGTTTTATTTAGGTAATTGAATTGTGATTTGTTTTCACCAATATTACTTTCATACACACAAAAATAAACACTGGAAAAACAATTCAATATAAATTGTAATTTAGTGTCATGTAATTATATTTTATTATAGTTATGCAATTGATAAGCTAAACACCACCAGACCTGTGATAAACAAGAAAAAAAAAAAAAAACCCTGAAAATCTGGAAGCCATAAACAAAGAAACAAAGAGACAAATATTCTTCCTCCAATTCAATGAAGTATTATATTTAAGCAGAATCTGTATTATTATGGGTAAGTAATTGGGCAAATAACATTTCCAGAGTGATTATTGTTAACATATGCCTAGAGCAGTTATTTTTCACACCAATGATAAACTCAGAAGAATGACAGGAGGGAAAGAGAAGAAGTATTAGAGGAGAGGGAGAAGGGAGTGAGGGAGAGGGAGACAGAGAAGAAAGAAGATGGGGAGGGGAAGTAGGAAAAATAGAAAGAAGAAGAGGAATAAGTAAAGAATAGAAAAGAACAGAACAGAAGAGAACACACATTTCAGGAACAGTGGTATAAGGTTCTATTTCAAAGCAGTTCTTTAATGGCATGGTGTTACACATGTTAAATTATTATATTATTCTGGAATCAGAAAGCACAAATATTTCCCACATATTTAACAGTTTGTACTTTGGCGATATCCCAGGTGGCTCAGTGGTAAAGAATCCGGCTGCTAATGCCGGAGATGTGGGTCCTATCCCTGGGTCAGGAAGAGCCCCTGGAGGAGGAAACAGCAACACATTCCAGTGTCCCTGCCTGGGAAACCAAATGGACAGAGGAGCCTGGAGGGATACAGTCCATAAGGTCGCAAGAGTTGGATGTGACTGAGCACTTTGGTAATTACTATTTTAAAAAATAAAAACTGTTTTACAAATGTAGCTTATGTAATTTTCATATTTTCTCTACTATTTCATATAGTCTACTGTGCTAGAACTAAATCATAGTAAAGGAGTAAAAACCTTCTGATTAAAATTGCTTTGTATAAATATAACATAAATGAACTTACACAGGAAATGGAAACTGATTCACATGGAGAACAGACTTGTGGTTTCCAAGGGGGTGAGATGTTGGGGAAGGATGCATTGGGACTTTGGGGTGAGCAGATACAAATCCATTTATCTATATAGCACAGATAAACAACAAGGTCCTTACCATATAACACAAGGACCTATATTCAATATCCTATAATAAACCATAATAGAAAAGGAAAAACAAAAGAAATTGCTTTGTATTACAAGGTCTGCTCTACAAGAAGGTTAATTAAAACACTGATAAGTATACACAAATATACACTAAAAAGAGTTAAACTAATTTCAACCAAATTTAGAGCCTTGGAATTGCAATAAGAAAGCAAACAATAGGGCTTTTATATAGATTGTGTATTTCAGTTTTGTACTTAATTAAAAAAGAAGTCTGGAATAAGTACATTCTATTTTGTGGTTCATTACAAATTTGCATTCTATTAACTTCATATAATGGAGAAGGCAATGGCACCCCACTCCAGTGTTCTTGCCTGGAGAATCCTAGGGATGGCGGAGCCTGGTGGGCTGCTGTCTATGGGGTTGCACAGAGTCAGACACGACTGAAGTGACTTAGCAGCAGCAGCAGCAACTTCATATATGAAAAAGTTTAACTGCAGTTATTACTGTCATTTATGGGTATAGTTATGGTGATAAGCTCACTACCAACATTTTCTCAATTTTTTAAAAAAAGTGATTCCAACAGTGTTGTTTCTACAATAAGCTCTAAAAGTAACACCGTTGACATTCATTATGTGTTTAATTTGTATCTATTTTCATAAACTATCATACTACTAATCAGAAAGTGGACATTTTCCTGCATTTGTGTTAAATATCAGAGAATTCAAGAATACTATTTTGAAGAGTATAGAATGGGTGCTCTAACATGAATAATTATAAACTTATTCCAACATTTATAAAGATATTTAAACACTATTGGATATTAAACCATTTTACCAAAAAGCATTTATACATGGATTTTCAGGTATGTATGCAAGTATTTACATTTATTATAAAA
Organism: Oryx dammah; assembly: GCF_014754425.2. Lineage (NCBI taxonomy): Eukaryota > Metazoa > Chordata > Mammalia > Artiodactyla > Bovidae > Oryx > Oryx dammah. Next base: position 20,550,314 of record NW_024070204.1, read on the forward strand.
TACTACATGCATGTTAAGTAGCTTAAGTCATGTCCAACTCTGTGTGACCCTATGGACTGTAGCTTACCAGGCTCCTCTGTCCATGGGATTCTCCAGGCAAGAATACTGGAGTGGATTGCCATTCCTTTCTCCAGGGGAGGAGTAGTATAAAATACTACTGCTACCTCTTCATTTTTATTTTAATTTGAGGCCATTATATTCAACTATAACTCTCTGCATTCATTTTAGCAAGAGGAAGAACTAATACATTTTAAGTATTTAGCTTACTTAAAAAATATTTTTAATTAAAGGATAATTGGGGCTTCACTGGTGGCTTAGATGGTAAAGAATCTGTTTACAATGTGGGATACCCAGGTTTGATCCCTAGGTCAGGAAGATCCCCTGGAGAAAGGAACTGGCAACTCACTTCAGTTTTCTTGCCTGGAGAACCCAATGGACAGTGGAATTACTCTACAATATTGTGTTGGTTACTGCCATACATCAACAAGAATCAACCATAAGTATACATACGTCCTCTCCTCTGGAAACTTCCTCCTACTTCTCATCCCATCCCAATCCTATTTCTGATCAGAAATAGATGGGGAAACAGTGGAAACAGTGTCAGACTTTATTTTGGGGGGCTCCAAAATCAAAGCAGATGGTGATTGCAGCCATGAAATTAAAAGATGCTTACTCCTTGGAAGGAAAGTCATGACCAACCTAGATAGCTTATTAAAAAGCAGAGACATTACTTTGCCGACTAAGATCCATCTGGTCAAGACTATGGTTTTTCCAGTGGTCATGTATGGATGTGAGAGTTGGACTGTGAAGAAAGCTGAGCACCGAAGAATTGATGCTTTTGAAGTGTGGTGTTGGAGAAGACTCTTGAGAGTCCCTTGGACTGCAAGGAGATCCAACCAGTCCATCCTAAAGGAGACCAGTCCTGGGTGTTCATTGGAAGGACTGATACTGAAGCTGAAACTCCAAAGCTTTGGCCACCTCATGAGAAGAGTTGACTCATTGGAAAAGATTCTGATGCTGGGAGGGATTGGGGGCCAGAGGAGAAGGGGACAACAGAGGATGAGATGGCTGGATGGCATCACTGACTCGATGTACATGAGTTTGAGTGAACTCCGGGAGTTGGTGATGGACAGGGAGGCCTGGCGTGCTGCAATTCATGGGGTTGCAAAGAGTTGAACATGACTGAGCTTACTGAACTGAACTGAACTGAACTGAATATAGTTATACCAAAAGCATAGACAATGAAGATGTCCATATTCTAATCTCTTGTTTTTGAATCTACTCTTCCACAGGCTGTACTATGATGTTAGGGTTGGGGATCATGCCTCCACCTCATTCCCAGTTCCTTTGCCAGATGACTTCCTAGCTGATGGTTGGGAGCGCTAGAGGACTTCTTACTCATTTTTGTGCAAGCAGAGGGAGTATATTTCAAGCATTGTGGGTGGTTCTAACCTCCAGCTTCTCTTAACTACATCTGAGCCAATCACTAATAAATTCTTTAAAAGGAAAAAAAAAGTAGTTTGTTGAAAGGAAGTCACTCAACAGGTGTGAACAGCCTGCACATATATGGTGAAGAGTATTGTAGACAGAAGACACAGTAAGTGTGAAGGCCCTGAGGCAGGAGCTGAGCCATATGTTGGAGGAATACTAGTTAGGTCATTTTGGCTAGAGCACAGTGTGTGAGAGGAGGTGCTAGAGAAAACATTAGAAAAATAACAGGATGAATACTATGGTGAACCTTGTCATTTATAATCTAGATCTTGGGTTTTAGTCCTGAAGAGATGAAAAACCACAAAAGTGTTTGAGAAGAAGGTGGATGCATTCTGGTTTAAAATTGAGCTCCTATGAAAGATGAATAAGTCCAGAATGGAAGCTGGGTGACAACTGGAGACGATGTTTCAAAAAAAGGATGAAGATAGCTTTGACCACTATCCATCTGTGAATGCCAATCCTCATGGCTTGTTCTGGAGGTGGGTTTTATGGCAAGAGTGCACCTCAGATTTTCTTACTTGATTCAGTGCAAATATTTCCTCAGTGATCTGAGTTGCAGGAATCACTCAACTGGCTTCTGGATTTCCTTGATTGGAAATTGATCAATGTGTACCTTTACAGTCAATGTTTCCATGGGAGGAGAGAAATTCAGGAAACTTTTATGTCACCATCTTGGTGACATCAATCACGTAGGGGATATCCTAAGTTTTGAAGAAGAATAATATGTTTGAAGTCCAATGAACTAGTTGTGTCATTATACTTCAGTGTTAATTCAAGTAAAAATGTCTGTTAATGACATACTCTGTATAAGGTGTTATAAAAAATACATTTATCAGTAAGATATAATGCCAGACTTAACATTTTTACCATCTAAAATGTTCAATTCTCCATATAAACATAACATCAAGCTCAAAAATCTGATAACCTGAATAACAAATAAATTCCAGAAATTAATAGAACATAATTGAACTCAAAATAGGGGAAAAATCCATTCTAAAGTGTATGCTTTGAAATTTCAGCCCTATTTTAATAACTCAAGTTTCATACTTCTGAAGGAAATCATGAAATATGGAATGAAGAGAATATTGGAAATGCAGTACAATTTCAGTCTCCCAGGCATTATTTCAAAGACAAAAGTGCTTAAGTCACTTTAGATGAATCTTTGAAAAGAAAACAGAGAAATCCCCAAGAGTAAACATTTGATTATTATTAAAACCAAGTCAAAAAAAAAAAAAAAAGAAGTCTGCATTTCAGCTAAACACAAAATTCCTTAGGAAGTGATTATTAACTGTGCTCTATAGAAAACCTTATGATACATGATCTCAATAAGAAATTATGAAGCTAACTTTGGTAATGACATATGACAGGATTTCAACTAAAGGTATTTCAAATGAAATTACATGTATCTATTTATTAGAAATATAATTTATTTATAAAACTTTATTTGCATAAATTTATTCTTTTTTGTTGGAGAAGGCAAAGGCACCCCACTCCAGTACTCTTGCCTGGAAAATCCCATGGATGGAGGAGCCTGGTGGGCTGAAGTCCATGGGTTGCTAAGAGTCAAACTCGACGGAGCGACTTCCCTTTCACTTTTCACTTTCATGCATTGGAGAAGGAAATGGCAACCCACTTCGGTATTCTTGCCTGGAGAATCCCAGGGACGGCGGAGCCTGGTGGGCTGCCGTCTATGGGGTCTCAAAGAGTCGGACACGACTAAAGCGACTTAGCAGCAGCAGCAGCATTCTTCTTTTGTATTCTTCAAAAGAATGTCGCATTTTTATTTAATAAAATTGTCACTGTTGTAAAGAAATAGAAAGAAAGCTTTTCATATTCCAGAGCGTTTAATAGAGTTATCAAGCTCTATGACTTAATCATATCAATCATCTCAATGATATAAATATATTTCTGGATTAAATTTAAGCTATGCCTAGGGTTATCCAAAGTTAAGAACTGAAGATGTATATGCTTTTAATGCTAAAAAGACTTTCACTATTGGTTCAGAACACTTCCAGGGGATGTAAATAGGGTTAGAGAGTTTATATGATTTAGTCAATGAAATTTAGTGATTAGTGGCAGAATCAAAACTAGGGTGAAAATTACCGTACCCGATGGTATCAGGGACGCGAAGGACATGAGTCTGAGTGAAGTCCGGGAGATGGTGATGGACAGGGAGGCCTGGAGTGCTGTGATTCACGGGGTCGCAAAGAGTCGGACACGACTGAGCAACTGAACTGAACTGAACTGAATAGGGTTAGCAAATGACCAGTAAACACACAGCTAGTTTTTCTTCTCTTTTAGTAGAATCATTCATCTGAGTGACTGCAGTGTTAACTCAGCCTAAGAGAAACTTCATAATGCTTCCCATCACAGTACATCAGGCTAAACTAGCCCATTCACACTGGCCTATAGAAAAGTTTGACAAATCTGAACTACAACTTTCCTCCATATTACCATGAATCTATCTATCTATCTATCTGTATATATTAGTATATCCTATAACTGAGAAAGTTCTATAAATTTTTACTGTCTAATGAACTATTTTATTATAGAAATGAACAGTTACAACTAGAAAAATGCTACATGTAACCTTCAGTTCTACACAAATACACAGGTGTGCAAGGGCAGATATTTCAACATTTAAATGAACAAATCTTGCATCGGTCCATGAAAAATTTAGCATCTTTACATGAAACCCCAAGAGCCTATACTTGGTAATTTACCTTGGGCTCCAAAATCACTGCAGATGGTGACTGCAGCCATGAAATTAAAAGACGCTTACTCCTTGGAAGAAAAGTTATGACCAACCTAGATAGCATATTCAAAAGCAGAGACATTACTTTGCCAACTAAGGTCCGTCTAGTCAAGGCTATGGTTTTTCCAGTGGTCATGTATGGATGTGAGAGTTGGACTGTGAAGAAGTCTGAGCGCCGAAGAATTGATGCTTTTGAACTGTGGTGTTGGAGAAGACTCTTGAGAGTCCCTTGGACTGCAAGGAGATCCAACCAATCCATTCTGAAGGAGATCAGCCCTGGGATTTCTTTGGAAGGAATGATGCTAAAGCTGAAACTCCAGTACTTTGGACATGTCATGCGAAGAGTTCACTCATTTGAAAAGACTCTGATGCTGGGAGGGATTGGGGGCAGGAAGAGAAAGGGACGACCGAGGATGAGATGGCTGGATGGCATCACGGACTCGATGGACATGAGTCTGAGTGAACTCCGGGAGATGGTGATGGACAAGGAGGCCTGGTGTGCTGCAATTCATGGCGTCGCAAAGAGTCAGACATGACTGAGCGACGGAACTGAACTGAAGGTAGGTCACTTTAACATTAGGAATATCTCATTTTCCAATTTTGGTTTATTTTTAATCATTAATATTTCAAACCCTAAATACCAAGAGACTCTGAAAAGTGTTTTCAGACTTGTTCAACAATTTCAGAGGATATTTCAAATCAGAGCAAAAATAATACGTCTACAACCTGTGTGATCCTTTCTTATTTTACATAAAGAGTACTTGTGCATAAATACATGCTGAAAAATCTATTTTCACTTGATTTCACGGACATTTTCATTTCTGAACACCACTCTTGTAGGTGACTCCAGTGAACAAAACGTAAGGTGAAAATAAAAGGAGAACTTAAAGATACTGGATCAAAATACTTATTTTGTGGTCATACTTTTGTCATGCTTGCAGAGGAATTTACCCAATAGTATTTCAAGGTTTTTTCACTATGCTATGTATTGCTACGTATTAACTGTGGGTGAATTTATAGATTATCATGCACCCCAAATTCAGTTTCATTCTCTGTTGCTTATCAGAAAAATAAATAAGCATGATTATAAAGTACTGTTTTATTTAATCATTTACATTTCAAGTAAACATAAGAATGCTCTCAATAAAAATGTTATGCAGAAATTTAATCTCTCATTTTGTGCAACTTTACTCGACATTTCATTTTACTTTTCTTCCTACAATTTGCCATTCTCTAAATATGAAATTTAAACCTTTGAACTTAGATATAGTAATGAATCATAAATTCTGAACAATTTTTCTATGAAAACTCGAAGAAAATTTTGTACCCTATTGCCATACAATTGTGATTACATGACTGATATCTCTTTTACTGAGGAAAAAAATGACAAAAAGTATCACTGAAGCATAGTGTCAATTAATTTTAAATTCATAGAACAGCTGTGAATGTTAAAGACACGCAGTTCTTCTCTGGACCCCTGTGAATTATCTGTCATGGTTAAAAGAAGAACAATTTGCCACAGGTAGACCCAGAGGCTATGGACTCCTAGGGAAGCGAAGAAAGAAACTGGAGGAGTCAGGAAAGAGTGTGATTGCAAACAGCTGCAAGGGGAGAAGAGATAAGGTCGGAGAAGTGGAGGTGGGGTGAGAGCTAAGAAAAGCACTGACGGGAGAGACTGACTGTGTAGAGATTAGGTTTACAAAGCAAGATCTGTATCCATAACTCAAATCTGGGGGAAGAACATTTCTACACATCAAAGAGTCTCAAGGAGATGGTTTGCTTTTTAATACAATTCAAAAAGCAACAATAAAATGCCAGTGCTGTCACTACTTCCTAGGTGTCTGCAATGATACGATTACATTTCATGGATGGAATCGTCAAACAACTGAGTTTTCCCAAAGGGTAGGAAATGCAAACATAGCAGAGCTAACACTACTCTGTTTGCTGTTGTTAGCTCAAATTAAAGGTTCTGAAATTAACGTTACTACCTGCGGTTGACTTTTACTAGAAAGGTAGCAAAGCTATTTCTCTACATCACTTTTATTATAGTTTGGTATAGTAAGCATTTTAATTGCAGCGAAACGTACCTACAGCCTATTACTTTATTCCTATCTCAATCCAGCATCTGTATAGCAATATCTATGACTCTAAGGCAAAAGAAAGAATAGAATTCTAATGCAAACAGTGGGTTATGAGAAACCACAAGAAGAAGTGTCATGAATGCAGCCATAAATAATAGCTCCACCTAAAAAGTGGCACGGTTGGGAGGTATTCCAGGAATAGCAATATAATTTACAAAAGCTTTCAGATCTGAAATACATGGTGTCTGTAGGGAATTTCATAAATTCAATATAATTTGAGCTAAGGATGCATTAGACAATGGTGGATTAGGTTAAATATTAAATAAAAGAAAAGTTTTATTTTATTACTTTGTAAGAAATAAAAGCAAAAACCTTAGTGGTAAAATAATGAGAACATTTACCTTTCAAGGATCTGTGATTTGGGCAGGGTTAGGCAGGGGCAAATCATCTCTGCCCCACTTGGCATCATCAGAATTATCTGAAGGCTCCACACTCATATATATTGGGCAGTCGATGTAGGCAGTCAACTGGGACTATACTTGGGGCTCTGATCAGAACTCCTACAAGGAGACGTTGGGTTCCATTGGTGGGCACTGTCCTTTATCACCCAGCCTTAAAAGCCACTGTTAGGGTTGTCACATGCTATTCAGTAGAAGTCAATCACTAAATCCAACCTATCTGCATGAGAGGGAAAATTAGACCCCATCTCTCAATTTATAAATGTTTAAAATGCATTATAAGAAGACCATGCAGAAAGGAATATTTTCCCATAACCAACTCTGAAAAATAAAAGCTGGAACTATCACTTCATTTCTCAATTAAAAATGGCAAAATGCATTCCAACAGCTTTCAAACAAACAGTTTGTACTATCCTACGTGGCTCACACTTTGAGCAGAAATGGCCAGAGGGCCTGGGTTTATTGAGAGGGAGACCCCTTTAAAAGCCATTGTAGAGCATAACCGTAAGATCTTGAATTATAACAGGGGCTGTGGGGAAATGTCAGAAGACAATGCACTTTCAGGAGAGAGGGAGTAAACTTCAAAGTCAAAGGCTTGAGAGTAGGAATAAAAATAAGGAATGTAATTTGTTTTGAAATTTGGAAGCAAACTCAGTGTGTTAAATACTGAAGAAGGAAGCCAGATGGAAACAATTTTCAATATTAATGGAAAAGGTCAGTGTTCATTCCAATTCCAAAGAAAGGCAATGCCAAAGAATGCTCAAACTACCACACAATTGCACTCATCTCACATGCTAGTAAAGAAATGCTCAAAATTCTCCAAGCCAGACTTCAGCAATACGTGAACCATGAACTCCCTGATGTTCAAGCTGGTTTTAGAAAAGGCAGAGGAACCAGAGATCAAATTGCCAACATCTGCTGGATCATCAAAAAAGCAAGAGAGTTCCAGAAAACATCTATTTCTGCTTTATTGACTATACCAAAGCCTTTGACTGTGTGGAAAATTCTGAAAGAGACGGGAATACTGAACCACCTAACCTGCCTCTTGAGAAATCTGTATGCAGGTCAGGAAGCAACAGTTAGAACTGGACATGGAACAACAGACTGGTTCCAAATAGGAAAAGGAGTACGTCAAGGCTGTATATTGTCACCCTGCTTATTTAACTTCTATGTAGAGTACATCATGAGAAACGCTGGACTGGAAGAAGCACAAGCTGGAATCAAGATTGCCAGGAGAAATATCAATAACCTCAGATATGCAGATGACACAATCCTTATGGCAGAAAGTGAAGAGGAGCTAAAAAGCCTCTTGATGAAAGTGAAAGTGGAGAGTGAAAAAGTTGGCTTCAAGCTCAACATTCAGAAAACGAAGATCACAGCATCTGGTCCCATCACTCCATGGGAAATAGATGGGGAAACAGTAGAAACAGTGTCAGACTTTATTTTTCTGGGCTCCAAAATCACTGCAGATGGTGACTGCAGCCATGAAATTAAAAGACGCTTACTCCTTGGAAGAAAAGTTATGACCAACCTAGATAGCATATTCAAAAGCAGAGACATTACTTTGCCAACTAAGGTCTGTCTAGTCAAGGCTATGGTTTTTCCTGTGGTCATGTATGGATGTGAGAGTTGGACTGTGAAGAAGGCTGAGTGCCGAAGAATTGATGCTTTTGAACTGTGGTGTTGGAGAAGACTCTTGAGAGTCCCTTGGACTGCAAGGAGATCCAACCAGTCCATTCTGAAGGAGGTCAGCCCTGGGATTTCTTTGGAAGGAATGATGCTAAAGCTGAAGCTCCAGTACTTTGGCCACCTCATGCGAAGAGTTGACTCATTGGAAAAGACTCTGATGCTGGGAGGGATTGGGTGCAGGAGGAGAAGGGGACGACCCAGGATGAGATGGCTGGATGGCATCACTGACTCGATGGACGTGAGTCTGAGTGAACTCCAGGAGATGGTGATGGACAGGGAGGCCTGGCGTGCTGCGATTCATGGGGTCGCAAAGAGTCAGACACGACTGAGCGACTGAACTGAACTGAGTGAAACATTAGAAACTTGAGACCTATAAATATAAAGGTTAGGGACTCAGGGGATTAGAGAAGAATAGAAAATAAGTTAGATAAGCTAGTTATTAATTCGATAATAAGATCAAACCAGTCAATCCTAAAGGAAGTCAACCCTGAATATTCTTTGGAAGGACTGATGATGAGGCTGAAGCTCTAATACTTTGGCCACCTGATGCAAAGAGCTGACTCATTGAAAAAGACCCTGGTGCTGGGAAAGATTTAAGGCGAGAGGAGAAGAGGGCAGCAGAAGATGAGATGGTTAGGTAGCATCACCGACTCAGTGGACATGCATTTGAGCAAACTCCGGGAGACAGTGATAGACACGGGAGTATGGTGTGCTACAATCCTTGAGGTCTCAAAGAGTCAGATATGACTTAGTGACTCAACAACAGCAACAACAAGATACATATTTAGCTGGAGGACACAGATGAAAAGTTGGTCCTTCATTTCATTTGTGTTTTCTCTTCTTTGTTGTAAAATGGGTAAAGCTGAGATTCCACTGAAAGGGACTAAAGTTATGTTGGAGGGGTAAGACTTGAGAATGCTGGCTCCAGTCTACCTTAGCACTACAGGCAGGGTCAGCTGTTGGACACTCTTTTAATATAACTGATGGATAGAGATAAGGCTACACACAGGTTCAGAAAAGGGGTAGGTGAGAGAGGGACATGATTTGTGGAAGCAGGGAGTCTGTTCAAGAATATGCTGAAAATTACTAAGTTTGGGAAAAAAAATCAGTATATACTGAAACTAATGTATATGTTGAAAAGTAAGATGCTTAAATAGGAAATTTTCCTTAACTTTTACTGTTCTGCTACTTATAAGTTATATCAAAACAGATTCATTTCTTAACTCCTCTTTGTCTCAGTTTCCTTATCTGTGAAATAAGGATTCTGTTTATTAAATGACAGTTTTTAAGGAAAACAGTTAGACTGGTATCTGACACATAGGATTAGTAGTAGTGTTAGTTGCTTAGTCATGTCAGACTGTTTGCGACCCTGTAAACTGTGGCCCACTGGACTCTTCTATTCATGGGATTCTCCAGGCAAGAATACTGGAGTAGACTGCCATTCCCTTCTCCAGAGGATCTTTCTGATCCAGGGATCAAATCCAGGTCTCTTGCATTGCAGGCAGATTCTTTACCATCTAAGCTACAGAGAGAATCTGACACATCCATATAAATATTAGCCAGTTTTACTAAATCAAATATTAGTCACTTATTCATACCAGACTCTTTGCAACCCATGGACTACAATCCACCAGGCTCCTCTGACCATGGAATTCTCTGGGTAAGACTACTCCAGGGATTAGCCATTCCTTTCTCCAAACCCAGGTCTCCTGAATTGCAGGCAGATTCTTTATTTAAATAGTTGTATAAAACCAAAAGTGCTCTGACCACAGAATATGAAGGCATTGACTATATTGCTGCCATCAACTCTGCACTAGAATATCCTTAGCAGAGAAGTCTTAATCTTGCCTTTTGGGAAAATATTACTTTGTATATATATATATATATATATATTCTAATTTTGTTTAAAGATTTTTAAATTTATTTTATTGGATACAGTCGATTTAAAATGTTGTATTAGTTACTGCTGTACAGCAAAGTGAATCTTTATACGTACATATATGTCAACAAAGTATTTTTAAATGAGCTGAACAAGTCTAAACAGCAGGAAAATAGATGGATTTTATTGTGAATAAAATATTTTAAAATATGCCATGTAATAATGAACATATGACTAGTTTTTAAACCTCCCGAATATAGTTTTAGCTTAAAATATATTTTCTTGAACATACAGACATATTGGTATTAAATTTCTTAAGATACTTTCTAAAAATATATATTTGGTGATTTCTATGATCCACACATTGTTCCTGAAATAAATTGGTAAATCATTTTCTTGGTTCTCAATTGCCATCTTCCCCAAAACACGACATCAATAAGAACATTTTTTCAGGGATGGAAAAAAAAAAAACAGAAAAGTACTGTGAAAAAATAACTACAATAATAATGTTGGTTATCTAGTGTTAGATGCATCCTAACTTCAAAAAAAATGCTAAAATGAAAAACAAAATGAGGAAACAAAGTAAATGGAACAACATTATTTTGTCTATGTGTGATGGGTGTAATTTTCTGTAGCACCATTGTGGCTATGTGATGATTGCACAGTACAACAAAAACAGATTAGGAAGATATCGGAAATTGGATTCCTTCACTTTCTTTTATTGAATAAGAATTTCTATTCATATTTTTAAATTTTATTTCCCCATCCCAAAATTGCTATGTCAGTGTTCCTCTCTCACTGATAGTATAGTCAATAATCCAAATAGTCAAAAAGAAGTGTAGGGCTTATCTTTCATATTACTCTCATTCTCACAGCCTACATCCAAAGAAGCTCAAGATTTTAAAAACTTTCCCTTCCTAAATCTCCCCTAAAGTTTATCATTTTTCTTAATTTCCAGGTGAACCACCAATTCCTTACAGTAACAGCCTCTTGCTACATTTGGACCCATTGCTCTTTCCTTATTTGTGCTCCTGACTTTGGATGGAATGCTTCATTGATTTATTCTTTGAATGTAACTTCTGGGCTTCACTGGTGGCTCAGATGGTAAAGCATCTGCCTGCAATGCAGGAGACCTGGGTTCGATCCCTGGGTCAGGAAGATCCCCTGGAGAAGGAAAAGGCAACCCACTCCAGTATTCTTGCCTGGAAAATCCCATGGTCAGAGTAGCCTGGTAAGTTACAGTCCACGGGGTCGCAAAGAGTCGGACACGACTAAGAGACTTCACTTCACTTCACTTCTCATTCCACTATCTTCTCTCTTGAGCTACTGTCTGCCTCCTTGCTCAGCCTCTGTGCGTTCCACTCACGTCCTGAGTCTCTTGGCTGTAGTCACACTGGCTTCAATACCTGATTTCTAGTCTCCTCTCCACGGTAATATGTGTTCACTGTTCCCTTTTCGTGGATGTGGAGTATCTTTCCTGCCTTTCTTTTTCCGATTACCTCTTTATCATCTGTGTAATCTTAGTTTAACTGTTTCTTTATTCAGCAACATTCCCTGACCTTGAATTACCAAATTTCAACAGAAGTTTCAAGAAATCTTTCACTCTATATCTTCATTAAGTGCGGCTCCTGGATGGTAGTTTCCTTTTGTGTTTATCTACACTTAATTCTTCAAATATGTTGCCAAAAGTTTAGCACAAACAGGTTACATTAAAGAGAAAGAGAAGAAAAAAGCTGGAGCAACACAAGGAACAGTGTCTTAAATTCATTACAAAGGCAAGTCAAGCTGCTTCTTGAGTTCATTTTCCTGCTCAAATTCCTTTCAAAAACAATCATCTCAATAGCCGTGTGATCCTAATTTGTAGATGTTTGTGAAGAACACTAAAATATTTGGAAATACGTAATACACGTGCTCAGTGATACTGCTTCTACTCAGTGACTGATTCTGAAACTGTCTTTTTAAAAAACTTCTGTTCTTATATATAGGTATGTCTCTTTGTTTCCTAACCACCAGTCCATTACCTCTACTTAGAGAGAATAACTTAAGAATTCAAAGGAAGAAGGAGGAGGAGAAGGAGGGATGAAGGGGGGAGGAGAGAAAGGAGAGGGCATTTGGAACTTAGAAGTTTCAGACTGACTTTAAACTGAAAAAGAATTTTGCGAAAGGCGAGAAGTTAGAGTCAACATTTTGTGAATCAATATAAATGAACTGTGTAGGAACTATATGAATACAATATAAAAAACATTTGAGTAAAATGACAAAAGGCATAGAAAGAAATGTAAATGATTTGAAACAAGTCATTTATCAGATTACTAAGAGAAGTACTTTTGTAACAAATTATAATTAATCTGGTTAATTTGGTAGATGTATTCCTTATTTTCCTTATTTACTTCAATTAACTTTTAAGTATTATTATCAAAATTTTTCCAATTTTAGATTGAGAATTATTGTGGCTCAGACAGTAAAGAATCTGCCCATAATACAGGAGACCTGGATTCAATTCCCGGAGAAAGGAATGGCTACCCAGGCTATTATTGCCTGGGAAATGCTATGGACAGAGGAGCCTAGAAGGCTACCGTCCATGGTGTCCCAGATTTGGACATGACTGGGCAGCAGAGAAGAGAAGGCACTGGCACCCCACTCCAGTGTTCTTGCCTGGAGAATCCCATGGACGGAGGAGCCTGGTGGGCTGCTGTCTATGGGGTCACACAGAGTCAGACACGACTGAGCGACTTCACTTTTACTTTTCACTTTCATGTATTGGAGAAGGAAATGGCAACCCACTCTGGTGTTCTTGCCTGGAGAATCACAGGGACGGGGGAGCCTGGTGGGCTCTATGGGGTCACACAGAGTCGAACACAACTGAAGCGACTCAACAGCAGCAGCAGCAGGGCAACTAACATTTTCACTTTTTTCAAATGATACAGTTCTTTTGTATATCAGCTATAAACTAAAGCTAAATCATATTTCTGAAGTGACAATAGTTATCTTTATTGTTCAGTCGCTAAGTCATGTTCAATTCTTCATGACCCCATGAACTGCAGTATGCCAGCCTTCTGTATCCATCACTGTCTTTCTGAGTTTGCTCAAACTCATGTCCATTGAGTCAGTGATGCCATCCAACCACTTCATCCTATGTCAATTCCTTCTCCTCCTGTCTTCAATCTTTCCCAGAATAAGAGTCCTTTCTAATGAGTCAGCTCTTCGCATCAGGTGGCCAAAGTATTGGAATTTCACCTTCAGCATCAGTCCTTCCAATGAATATTCAGGTCTGATTTCCATTAGGATTGACTGGTTTGATCTCCTTGCTGTCCAAGGGACTCTCAAGAGTCTTCTCCAACACCACAGTTCAAAAGCATCAATTCTTCAGTGCTCAGTCCTCTTTATAGTCCAACACTCACATCCATATATGACTACTGGAAAAACCATAGCTTTGACTATACAAACCTTTGTCGTCAAAGTGATGTCTCTGCTTTTTAATACACTGTTTAGGTTTGTCATAACTGTTCTTCCAAGGAACAAGTGTCCTTTAATTTCATAGCTGCAATCACCATTGCAGTGATTTTGGGGCCCAAGAAAATGAAATCTGACACCATTTTCCCCATATATTTGCCATGAAGTGATGGGATCAGATGCCATAAACTTAGTGGCTTGACTGTTGAGTTTTAAGCTAGTTTTTTCACTCTCTTTCACCTTCATCAAGAGACTCTTTAGTTCCTCTTCACTTTCTGCCATTAAAACGGTATCATCTGCATATCTGAGGCTATTGATATTTCTCCTGGCAATCTTGATTCTAGCTTGTGCTTCATACAATCCAGCATTTTGCATGATGTATTCTGCATATAAGTTAAATAAGCAGGGTGACAATATGTAGGCCTACTGTACACCTTTCCCAGTTTGGAACCAGTCCATTGTTCCATGTCTGGTTCTAACTGTTGCTGTGTCCTGCATATAGGTTTTTCAGGAAGCAAGGAAGGTGGTCCTGTATTCTTGTCTCTTTAAGAATATTCCACAGTTTGCTGTGATCTACACAGTCAAAGGCTTTTGTGTAGTCAATAAAGCAGAAGTAGATTTTTTTTGTTTTTTTTTTTTAGAATTCCCTTGCTTTTTCTATGATCCAGCATATGTTGTCAATTTAATCTCTGGTTCCTTTGCCTTTTCTAAATCCAGCTTGAACATCTGGAAGTTCTTGGTTCACATAAGCTGAAGCCTAGCTTGAAGGATTTTGAACATAATCTTGCTGACATGTGAAATGAATGTAATTTTATGGTAATTTGAACATTCTTTGGCAATGCCTTTCTTTGCGATTGGAATGAAAACTGAATGGCCACTGCTGAGTTTTCCAAGTTTGCTATCTTAATGAGTGCAGCACTTTAACACCATCATCTTTTAAGATTTGAACTAGCTCAGATGGAATTCCATCACCTCCACTAGCTTTGTTTATAATAATGCTTCTTAAGGCCCACTTGACTTCACACTCCAGGATGTCTGGTTTTAAGTGAATGACCACATCATTGTAGTTAAGTGGGTCATTAGGAGGTTTTTTGTACAGTTCTTCTGTGTATTCTTGCTGCATTTTCTTAATCTCTTCTGCTTCTACTAGGTCCTTGCCACTTTGTCCTTTATTGTGGCTATTTTTGTATGAAATGTTTCCTTGGAATCTCCAATTTTATTAAAGAGATCTCTAGTCTTTCCCATTCTATTGTTTTCCTCTATTTCTTTGCATTGTTCACTTAAGGATGCTTTCTTATCTCTCCTTGCTATTCTTTGGAATTCTGCATTCAGATGTGTATATCTTTCCTTTTCTCTTTTGCTTTTTGCTTCTCCTTTTTTCTCACCTCTGCTTCCTCAGACAACCACTTTGCCTTCTTGCATTTCTTTTGATTGAAGATGGTTTGGTCATCACCTCCTGTACAATGTTACAAACCTCTGTCTACCAGACCTAGTCCCTTAAATCTATTCATCATTTCCACTATATAATCATAAAGTATTTGATTTAGGTCATACCTGAATGGCCTACTGTTTTTCCCTACTTTCTGCAGTTTGAACCTGAAGTTTTCAGTAAGGAGGTGATGATGTGAGCCACAGGCAGATTTGGGTCTCATTTTTGCTGACTGTATAGGGCCTCTCCATCTTCAGCTGCAAAGAATATAATCAATCTGATTTTGATACTGACCACCTGGTGATGTCCATGTATAGAGTCGTCTCTTGTGTGGCTGTAAGAAAATGTTTGCTATGACCAGTGCATTCTCATGGCAGAATGACCTTGGTACTTTTCCAAGGCATTCCATTCAATATCATAGTGATCCATATCTATGCCCCAACCTCTAATGCTGAAGTTCAATGATTCTCTGAAAATCTACAAGACCTCCTAGCACACTAAGATGTCATCATAGGGGCATCATGTCCCCTTTTCATCATAGGGGTCTGGAATGTAAAAGTAGGAAGTCAAGAGATACCTGGAATAACAGGCAAGTTTGGCCTTGGAGTACAAAATGAAACAGGGCATAGGCTAACAGATTTTTGCCAAGAGAACATCCTGATCATAGCAAACACCTTTCTTTACACTATACTGTATCTCAAATATCATATAATATTCCAAATACTATATTTCTTAAAATATATGTGCTTTTGAATATTAATATGTCACATTAAATACTATATTATTCTAAGCAAATCTCAGATATAATTATTATCAATGGGGCCATCCAATTTGAATATTTTTTCTTTACACACAAATGCAAACTTTTTATGTTCTCACTTGGACATTATAGGCAAATAGCACAATATATAGTGATCAGCAATTTTGCGTCATTGAACCATATATAGACCCAAATTTTAGCCAATGATTAATCTGAAATTAAAACAAAAACAAACAAAATGTTCTTCACCCGAATAATCTGAGAGTATTCATCTAATTAATTCTGACCCTCAAATACCCAACATGAGTTTTTAAAATTAGATATATGAATATTCTACATAAGCAGTGAATTATTTGTATTATGATCTGCAACAAGTAATTATATACATAATTATATATATTATTATACATATAGTGTGTGTATATATATATGTATATATATAGTTTTAAAATGTTCTTATTATGCCCTAGCAGACTGCTAGTACTTCAGCTTAAATACTAGGTCTGGTCTAAACAATAAGTAAGATGACTATTTCAGATTGAAAAACAAGTTTTTCACTCTGAAACATTTAAAAAAGAGCTAGTGAGGGAGAGGGCAAGGGTGGGATGATCTGGGAGAATGGCATTGAAACATGTATAATATCATATATGAAACGAATCACCAGTTCAGGTTCGATGTATGATACTGGATGCTTGGGGCTGGTGCAATGAGACGACCCAGAGGGATGGTACGGGGAGGGAGGAGGGAGAGGGGTTCAGGATGGGGAACATGTACATACCTGTGGCGGATTCATGTTGATGTATGGCAAAACCAATACAATATTGTAAAGTTAAAAAAAATTATAAAAAATAAAATGAAAATCTCATTAAATAGTTTCACAAAAACCGAAAAAAAAAAAAAAATAAAGAGCTAGTGAGTATGTCAACAGACATCATTTTAATTACGGAGCATTGGATGTATCAATGTTATGAATTTTAGGTTTTAATTGATCAAACCCAAATAAGCTGTATCAATACCATTTTTTAATGGACTGAAGTTAAGAATATTTCCCAGATGGTGTTAGTGGTAAAGAACCCACCTGCCAATGCAGGAGACATAAGAGATATGGGTTCTATCCCTGGGTTGGGAAGATCCTCTGGAGAAGGAAATGGCAATTCACGCCAGTATTCTTGCCTGAAGAATCCCATGGAAAGAGGAGGCTGCAGGGCTGCAGTCCATAGGGGCACAAAGAGTTGGACACGACTAAAGTAAGTTAGAACAAAGTTAAGAATAATAAAACAATCAGTGCCTTTTTACAAATATATCTGCAATACTTGCTTTGTTGATGTTTTTCTTTCCATTGATCTGCAGGTAATTTAGGATATGTGAAGGACTTTTTTTCTTTTTTTACCAGTACTGATGTATTTTTTAAGATATTTGCCTTGAAGAACAAACTATTCAAGTGTAATTAATTCAGTCTCTGCTGAAGTAATCTTTGAAGTTGACCGAATTGAGGATCCTTAGATCAAAATTTGGCAAATTAATAATAAAAACATACACAAAGATTAGTAGAAGACCCTAAAGGTGAGCAGATCTGTTCTTTAATATATGAAAGAAACAAGGCAGTAACACCATTAAATAGACATGGTTAGGAATATTTCTCCCCAAAGTTAGTATGTGTTTCCTTTTAAATTCCAAAATGACACTATTAAACACCACCTTTGCTCGTATAAGAAAATAAAAATAGATTATACCTCAAGTCATAGATTTTAAAATTTTATTGTTTAGTATAGATTTTCCCTAAGTTTGAACTACAAGAGAATTTTGAGCAAAGGACATCCACCTTGTCTTCTAAATCTGTCTGTTTCTGTGTGTGTCTGTGTGATATAAAATATATCTAGATAGTGGTTTATACCATCTAATAACAAAATAAAATTATCCAATACTCTTTTATTTATTTGAAATATTATTTTGTGTAATGTGGATCCACCCAACTCTCTTGCTAATATGCATTCTTTTTTTCATTTCATTGAGATATAATTTAAAATATAATAGTATATTAGTGGCAAATGTACAACATACAATATAATGATATATGTTTGAATCAATGTATTTTTTAATTGAAGGATAATTGCTTTACAGAATTGTGTTGGTTTCCACCAAATGTCAACATGAATCATCCATAGGTATACATGTCCCTTCCCTCTTGAACCTTCTTCCCACCTTCCACCCCATCCCACCCTTCTAGGCTGTTACAGAGCCCTGGTTTGAGTACCCTGAGTCATACAGCAAATTCCCAATGGCTGTCTATTTTACATATGGTAATGTAAGTTTCCATGTTACTCTCTCCATACATTGCATCCTCTCCTTCCTCTCCAAACCCCCCTGTTGTATCCATAAGTCTGTTCTCTACGTCTGTAGTTTTAAAATGACCATCACAGTTTGTCTATTTGACATTAATAATGACATATAGTTACAATTTTTTTCTTGTGATGACATCTTTTAGGATCTCCTTTCTTAGCAACTTTCCACTATACAATACACTGTTATTAACTATAGTCACCATACTGTACATTATGTCTCCATGACTTATTTAGTTTATAACTGAAATTTATAACTTTTGACCATCTTCACCCAAACCCCTTCCTCGCGACCATCAGTCTGTTTTCTGTTTCTATAAATTTGATTTTGTTTTTGTTTTAAATTGCACATATAAATGAGTTAGTGCTGTAATTGTCTTTCCAATGGATTAATTTTACTGAACATGACTAACACCAAGCTCTGCAGCCTAGGATAAAAATTCATAATCATATTTTAAAATAAATCTTCAGAAATTTTATTCCAGGAAGACATATGATAGCAACAACAAGAAAACAAAAATCAGGCTATTCATTCTTCTTAGTAGTTTTGTTGGAACTACTTACAATGTAGTTCTCACCAGTACAGAATTAATTTTCAATTTCTGGAGATTAAATGAAAACCAGGAAGGTATCAGTTGCTACATTTCAAAGAAGACATTTTAACATCACAAAAGAAATAAAAGATCAAACAGCTCACTGAGTCAATCCTTCAAATCAGATTGTTTTCACCTTTTAATGATTTATTAATTTTTTAAACAGTACAGTGTTTCTGTGTTTTTATTAAGAAATGAAGGTGCTACTGAAGTAAACACATTATAGGTAAAAATTATAATCATATCCTTATAATTATTTCCAGATGTGTATATATTAGACACCTGTGGTTAAATATAATATATTTGAAAACAAAAGATGCTCCATCGGCCCAAGTAAAAACCTTTAGTTTCCTGAACAATTGAGAGTTGAATGTTTAATAAACCATCTATACTTTTTTATGGATTAAAAGAAAACTTACAGCATCAAAATGAATAATCAATAGATATAAATTAAATATAGGCAATATCAATCTATAGGTGTAAGTCTTTGGTATATGATGAAAATGCTCTTACGTGTCTCACATCCAAATCCAAGGTTACCATGAGATTTAAATAAGATAATGTTTATCAAACAGGAAAGATTCTGCCTAGAACATAATAAGTATTCAGCAAAAAATAGTTGTGACTAATTTAAAAAAAAAAACTTTGAACTTAAAGTACAGTGAAAAATATATCCCTTGGGTGTAAAATTAAGTGTTAATAGTCATATGAAAACTAAACTATATGCATTTATTTAGAATTTATTCAGATCCACTTAGTTAAGCATGGGTAGCAATTACTTATGGTATGAAATTTGGAAAAAAATAAGGGATTACAAGAATTAATGATTAAACAACTAAAGATTAAAAAGTCATTTTTGCTAAAAGTTTGCAAATGCTAGAGAGTAAAGGAATTAGTTGGAGAAAAATGAAAAATATCAAAATAAGTTATACTATAAATAATAATATGAATTTTTATCTTAATTTTTAGAAAATAGGATTACAAATGTACATTATGTAAGACATACTGAATTGACAAATTTAAAATACTTAAGTCTTGCCTGTGTGATAAGTCGCTTCAGTTATGTCTGACTCTTTGTGACCCTATGAACTATAGCCCCCCAGGCTCCTCTGTCCTTGGGATTCTCCAAGCAAGAATACTGGAGTGGGTTGCCCTGCCCTTCTCCAGGGGATCTTCCTGACCCAGGGATGGAACCCACATCTATTATGTCTTCTGCACTGGCAGGAGTGTTGTTTACCACAAGAGCCACCTGGGAAGCCCCACTTAAGCTTTAGGATTGTGACAAAATAAATAACATATAGTAAAACTCAAACTTTATAAAGTGGGAAAAGGTTCCAAAACAAATAATTCTGACCCATAGCATTTAATTCTAAAGTAGATAGCTAGCTTACCCCTGTTCTGGTAATAATAGCATAACAAAACTGAGAGTAGGACAACAAAGAAAACTATAAGCAAGGTGAAAAGACAACCTTCAGAATGGGAGAAAATAATAGCAAATGAAGCAACCGACAAAGAATTAATCTCAAAAATATACAAGCAACTCCTGCAGCTCAATTCCAGAAAAATAAAAGACCCAATCAAAAAGTGGGCCAAAGAACTAAATAGACATTTCTCCAAAGAAGACATACAGATGGCTAACAAACACATGAAAAGATGCTCAACATCACTCATTATCAGAGAAATGCAAATCAAAACCACAATGAGGTACCATCTCACGCCAGTCAGAATGGATGCTATCCAAAAGTCTGCAAGCAATAAATGCTGGAGAGGGTGTGGAAAAAAGGGAACCCTCTTACACTGTTGGTGGGAATGCAAACTAGTACAGCCACTATGGAGAACAGTGTGGAGATTCCTTAAAAAACTGCAAATAGAACTGCCTTATGACCCAGCAATCCCACTGCTGGGCATACACACAGAGGAAATCAGAATTGAAAGAGATACGTGTACCCCAATGTTCATCGCAGCACTGTTTACAATAGCCAGGACTTGGAAGCAACCTAGAAGTCCGTCAGCAGATGAATGGATAAGAAAGCTGTGGTACATGTACACAATGGAATATTACTCAGCCATTAAAAAGAATACGTTTGAATCAGTTCTAATGAGGTGGATGAAACTGGAGCCTATTAGACAGAGTGAAGTAAGCCAGAAAGAAAAACACCAATACAGTATACTAATGCATATATATGGAATTTAGAAAGAAGGTAACGATAGCCCTGTATGTGAGATAGCAAGAGAGACACAGATGTATTGAACAGTCTTTTGGACTCTGTGGGAGAGGGCGAGGGTGGGATGATATGGGAGAATGGCATTGAAACATGTAAAATATCATATGTGAAATGAATCACCAGTCCAGGTTTGATGCATGATACAGGGTGCTTGGGGCTGGTGCACTGGGATGACACAAAGGGATGGGATGGGGAGGGAGGTGGAAGGGGGGTTCAGGATCCAGAACACATGTACACTCATGGTGGATTCAAGTCAATGTATGGCAAAACCAATACAATATTATAAAGTAAAATAAATAAATTAATTAATAAAAAATACCTGAGAGTATATTTTGGCTGGGCAAATTAAGTGCACAGACAAATTTATATGACAAAGAAAATAGTGTACATGTATTTTACTTAAGTAAAAGTATATATGTTTAAAGCAAGGATCATTAAAAAAATACTTCACTACACAAATACTAAAATTTAACACATCTCCATGAAAATTTGAAATAATCTAATATGTAACATACCTGAGCTGGTGGCTCAGAGGTTAAAGCGTCTGCCTGCAATATGGAAGGCCTGGGTTCAACCCCTGGGTCGGGAAGATACCCTGGAGAAGGAAATGGCAACCCACTCCAGTATTCTTGCCTGGATAATCCCATGGATGGAGGAGCCTGGTGGGCTACATTCCATGGGGTCACAAAGAGTTGGACACGACTGAGCGACTTCACTTTCACTTTCAATATGTAACATGCTGCAGAATATGTTTATCACAATCTATGAAATGATCGTATTTCAAACAGTTCAGTTCAGTCATTCAGTCGTGTCCTACTCTTTGTGACCCCATGAATCCCAGCACGCCAGGCCTCCCTGTCCATCACCATCTCCCGGAGCTCACTCAGACTCACGTCCATCGAGTCCGTGATGCCATCCAGCCATCTCATCCTCTGTTGTCCCCTTCTCCTCCTGCCCTCAATCCCTCCCAGCATCAGAGTCTTTCCCAATGAGTCAGCTCTTCCCATGAGGTGGCCAAAGTACTGGAGTTTCAGCTTTAGCATCATTCCTTCCAAAGAAATCCCAGGGTTGATCTCCTTCAGAATGGACTGGTTGAATCTCCTTGCAGTCCAAGGGACTCTCAAGAGTCTTCTCCAACTCCACAGTTCAAAAGCATCAATTCTTTGGCGCTCAGCCTTCTTCACAGTCCAACTCTCACATCCATACATGACTACAGGAAAAACCATAGCCTTGACTAGATGGACCTTAGTGGGCAAAGTAATACTGCATATAATTCTTCTAAATTTGAAGAGTTTAGTTTGTATGTATCATCTGGTTTGACAATAAATATCTAACCAATTGATTATTTAACCTCTGAATTATCCCATTTTTCCCAGTAATTTATGTCCTGTGATTATTTCTTTTTCCAGCTTCTCCTCCTTCACCCTCTCTTATTTTCACTTGCTATGTTTATTGTTAATACCTACTTAACCTATATCTGTTCCTTAACAAAATTGCAGTCAAATCAAGCAAGCACTTTCATCATTAAAACTATTCTTCAGATGTTTATAACTCAACTGTAAAAATTCACACTGGGCTCACCTTGGCATAAAAGGTCATAGTCTGAAGCAAGTTACTTTTACCAATTTTCAAATTAATATAGTCAATATTCTAAGTGATGTAAGCCTAAACCGAACACTAAAGAAACATATTCCCCCTAAAATAATCATAACCATTTGGCTAATACTTGTTTCCAAGTTATTAAGTTGTTGTTAAATTTGCATGTATAGCATGCAGGGGTTGAAAGGAGTTCTAGGAGGGAGGAAGCAGAAAGTGATGGCTTTCTTCCAAGCAACTAACACTAACATATGCAGCCATTAAATAAATAGCCTTCATGGCAGGTGGCTTCCCCTCAAACAACAACCCAATCTCTCAGTATTTTACATATACAACTATGTAAAGTGACTTAAAGCTCTAGTTACAGTAAGAAACTGTCATATCAATAGCTTTCCAAAACCATTTGAAAAATACTGTAAGAACTCTACAAATGCTTTTCTCATGCTATATAATATGGACATTAAAAAGTTTATATAACAGTATTGCATGGTTTTATATCAATGGTGATACAGCCCCATTCTGTTTCTGTAGATATTATTTCAAATACAAAAACAGAAATAAATCAAAATGCACTTATGTCCAAACTGGATTCAGAAATTAAGGCTTTGGGAAAGAAAATTGTTGAGTGCTGCATCTCAAGATACTTCCTACTAAAATTATTCACAGAATCTGTAGGCAACTACTTTCAAGCTACATTAAAGATTCTGTGTAAAGCAACACAGGAAAAAATAAAGTAAGGAAAGAAATAAAAAGTAGAAGAAATGAAAGAAAAAGGATTTATTTGCAAAAGAAATGCTACCATTCTGGAAAATTCAAGAGAAGTCATTCATATAAAAATAATTATAAAGAATTTAAGCTCAGTTTATTATTAATAAAAGTCAGGCAGTATAATGTATGGTAAGAGTCAAATAAAATATCATAACCCTAGTAACATCCTGATATTTTATAATTTCATTCCACTTTGGAAGTCTATGACTTTTTTTTTTATCACAGATGCAATGATACAATATTTTTATTTTTATCTTATTACATTCTTATATTAAAATTTATAGTATTTATGTAGTAGTAATAATAATAAAAATAATAATCATTGCAATAGTTAAAACATCCACAGCTCTTACTCTGTGCTTAAAGTAACTTTATTTTATTGTCACAACAACTTTCAAGTTAAGTATTATTATTAACTCTATACTCTAGAGAAAGCTTTGACTTAGCGAATTTAAGTAACTGGCTGGAGTCTCATGATTATGAGATAATAAACCAAGGATTCAAGGCCAGGCAGCATATCTATATAATGTGTTCTTTACCGCTATGTAAGACATTTCTCATTTTAATGTCATTAGCTAGTTTTGTAAAACTTATTTCTCTGCTATTAGAAAGAGTTTTTTCCCCCTCTCATTTTTTTTAAGAAACTACATCGCTTTGAACATCTTTACACATGTGCTTACTGGATATCTATTACTTCTTTGCAGCTGATGGTTGATAGTGGTATTATTAAAACAAAATGTACATTTTTATTTTGCCTACATTTTGATTGAATTCTATGTACTGAATGTAACTGTTAATCTATATCCTTGTCAATATAGAATTAGGTAAATATATGTGTACACACACATGCAAATACGGATTTCTACTTGACTAGTAATGAAATGGAACCTCTTTATTTGTTTTAATCGTTCGGGAAGTTGAATGTTTTTAAACATTTAAGTTAATTTATTTCTTCAGTTTGCTTATAAGCTAACTCCATACTGTTTTTATTAATTCTACATCATCTTTAGTAAATAAACAATTAACATGCATTTGTATTAAAATTTACTAGATTTAATGACAGCAAAATTATGCTAATAAACAGAGAAATCAGGTATACGAGTATAAAATGTTCAGTACATAATGAAAAATAAGAAATTTAACTTGGCTTAAAATTTATAAGTAAGGTGAGAGTATTTGTCAGAGGCCATCATGAGAAGATAAGATTGGGAAGGATCATGATAATCAGATCAGAAATTTTCATTTGCTTTTTCATGTTCATTTTCATGTTCATTTTCAGTTTTGAACCATTAAATAGCTTGATAACAAATTATACTTCTGTGAAAAATTCTTAAAGAGCAAGGAATACCAGACCACCTTATCTGCCTCCTGAGAAATCTGTGTGCAGCTCAAGAAGTTACAGTTACAACCAGACATGGAAAAATGGACTGGTTTCAAATTGGGAAAGGAGTACATCAAGGTTGTATACCGTCACCTTTATGTGCAGAGTACATCATGCGAAATGCCAGACTGGATGAAGCACAAGCTGGAATCAAGGCTGCCAGGAGGAATATCAATAACCTTGATATACAGATGATGCCACACTTATGGCAGAAATTGAAGAGTAGCTAAAGAGCCTCTTGATGAAAGGAGACTTAAAAAGCTAGCTTAAAACTCAACATTTGAAAAATGAAGATCATGGCATCTGATTCCATCAGTTCATGTCAAAAAAAAGGGGGAGACGATGGAAACAGTGAGAGAATTTATTTTCTTGGGCTCCAAAATCACTGCAGATGGTGACTGCAGCCATGCAATTAAAACATGCTTGCTCCTTGGAAGAAAAGCTATTACCAACCTAGACAGCTTATTAAAAAGCAAAGACATCAGTTTGCCAACAAAGGTCCGTCTAGTCAAACTATGGTTTTTTCCAATGGTCATTTATGGATGTGAGAATTGGACTATAAAGAAAGCTGAGCTTTAAAGAATTGATGCTTCTGAGCCTTGGTGTTGGAGAAGACTCTTGAGAGTCCCCTGACTGCAAGAAGATCCAACCAGTCGATCCTAAAGGAAATCCGTCCTGACAATCCATTGGAAGAACTGATACGGAAGTTGAAACTCCAATACTTTGGCCACCTGATGCAAAAAGCTCACTCACTGGAAAAGATCCTGATGCTGGGAAAGATTGAAGGCAGGAGGAGAAGGGGATAACAGAGAATGAGATTGTTGGATGACATCACTGACTCAATGGACATAAGTTTGAGCAAGCTCCAGAGTTGGTGATGGAATTGCAAAGAGTTAGACATGACTGAGTGACTAAACTGAACTGAACTGAGCTTATTATAGATACAATCACAGCTCAGACCTTCAATAATGAATCTGGCTGTGTCAAGAAGAGAGTTGGTCTTAGATGAGAATATAAATGGAGGGAATTTGGGACATCCCTAGTGGTCCAATGGTTAAAACTCCATGCTTGAAATGCAAGAGGCATGGGTTCAGTCCCCCATGGAAGAACTAGAATCCCACATACCAAGTGCCATGGCCAAGGAAAAAAAAGAAAGAAAGAAATGAAAGGGATTTGTCTCCCTCTTCATGGGTCCACAGACCATAATAGGCAGTTCACAAATTTTAGTGAAAAACATATCTTTGTTCTCATCAACTTCAAACTGAAATTTAGAGCTTTTTTCAATTAAATATTAAGGATATAAGCCACAGCAATAATGTCAGTATCTGTGACTTCATCCCTAAAACAATTTCAGTTATTTTGATTTGACCTACAGTTGTTGCAAACATCTCAAAATACTGTTTATATTTACTTATAGTAATCATTAGACTCACCAGTAGTATTTGTTTGTAAAAATATATATTCATACTGACATGCATATATTACTATGCCACATGTTCCAAATATTGATAAATTTAGTTCACATAAATCTACATTAAAAAACTATTTTGTTTGTTGAATTAAAAACTTTATTTTGAAAAGAGGTCCCCTGAAATGTTAAAGACCCTGAGAAAATATGTGATTTATATTAAATTCAGACAACCAGGCTGTGTCTAGAAGGTGCATCTCAATGGAAACACACATTTCAATGGAGACACACACACTCTCATTCTATATCCAGTCAGTTCAGTAAAGTCAGAATAGGCATTTGGTGTCTTAATTAATTGCAAAAGACTAGACCCAATCCTATTTCAGTTTTGTTTTATTTTGTTTTTTTCCAGAAATTCATTTATACAAAGACACTAATCACTCATGATTTCATGGCTACAAGTAAATGCATCTATGGTATATGACAGTAGATTTTGACCTGAAATTTGATAGAAATTTGACTATGAGGTCATGTTTCACTTATTTGGTTGCAATATAAGATTTTGCTCTATGGATATCACAAAGAAATTTCTTCTTCCTCAACTTCAATGTTTCTAAGATTGCTTGTTGAAGGCAAGAAGTGTGTGCTGACATGGGCCTTGCCGGGAATCCAATCTGTATCTGCAATGTGTTATAGGCCTGTCTCCCCAAATCGTTTATGGTGAGACATTCTTTGACTTGTGGACATTTGTCAAGGTCAGGTTGCTGTAAATGACCCTCACTTTGGGAACTGAAAACAATCTTTCCACAATAACTTTTCTCTGAATAGCTTCTGTTAGTCTCAAGTTTTCTTAGCTACCTGAAAAACTAGCCAACAACTTCAAGGACAACAAATTAAATCTGACAAGAGTTCTGGCCAGAAACAGCAGAGATGTGAGAATAGACCTCTGACAAAATGCACCACACAAAATTTGAATAGGGAATCCATTCTGTATGGCATCAATCAGCAGAAGTTTAAAATACTTTAGAGAAATATGTGAGGAAAGGAAAATTAGAAATAGGCGAAACTGGTTTCTTTTTCAATAAAAATATAACTGATTCTAACACAAATACTTTTTTTGCTAATTAGTACAGAAATTAGGACCTCTGGGAAATCTGAAATAATTAGTTAAGATGAAATTTTGTTATATTTTAACAATCTAGTTATAATTTCCTCAACTTCGGAAATACATGACTACTAATACTTGCCTTGTTGTAATTAAAATTCAACTTTCTCTTTAAAGAGCAAAGTTCTTTTCTCTCATTTTTGGTTTTCTTATTTAGAAATAAAATAGAATATTCTATTCAATAACATAAAAACATTCTAACTGGCTATATCATTTTGACAACAATAAATTCATTGAAATCTATTCATTTTAAAGGATACTAGTTGCTGATAAGAAGACATGGTTTCTCTTTTCCGGGAACTCAGTCAATTGGAAAAGAGCAATATGAGAAAAATATGTATAATACAAGTTGAAAGAAAATCCACTAAAACAGAAATTACTTCAATTGATGTCCCCCTTATTCTGGACAACAACCTTCACTCAAAAGAAGTATTTCCTATTCTCAAAGAATTTTTGGTATAGAAGGCAAAAAATAAATATGCATAGAACCATATAAACATTCATAAAACAAAATAAAATGCACACAAGCCCAATTAATGCAACTAAAGCTCAAAGAACTTAAAAACAGGGCCACACAAACACACCTTTATTCACTGGATTTGGTTAAGTTTGGAGATCAAATCAGTGAAATGTTAAACGTGTTACTGCATTATTACATCTCATGTTAAATATAATGTGTGTGCTACCTAAATGACATAATGCTATCTATGCTTTCTTACTTTTTAAACATTAATCTCAACTTTGCAGTTTCATTTTGTTCTTCCAGGACTTAAATATGTTGTTGCCACTTGCAAAGTCATCAAGCTTCTGCCTGCAGTGCCCAGGGGATGAGACCCAGTTGAGGACACTGAGGACTGGCATGGTCATGCTCTGGCCTTTAACCCAGACTTTGAGATGTCTAAGATTCCACAGAATTGCCTGTGGACAGGAGGCAGGGCCTTGCATGGACAAAGCCCCAAGCACGGCACATCATGTTGTAGAGGAATGTGTAGTCCAGCAAAACTGTCAAACTCTGGAGTCTGTAGGCAATCAGGGGATTTTTGACAATTTCAAAGCAAGAATTGTTACTATCCAAAAATCAAGTCACTTACTGATTTCAGCTGCAAATATTGTTAGTTATAAAATTCAGTTTGGTCCATACACATCTTTTAAAAATGAGTGTAGCTGTAAGCTGCTATTTATCTGCAAAATTTTCTCAGTAGTTGGGCTGGAATATGTGCAAGGAATTTATATTTCCCAAATATGGTCCAAATTTACTTTTCTCATAAATTAAAATTCATTTTAGGCTTTAAAAACCACTGGAGAAATATATTTGAGTCAGATTGTTTCCTTCTAAGATAATTTTACATTTAACAAGTCTCATGGTGTTAGTTATGAAAAATGAGTCATTCTTAATTGAATCTGTCCCTTTTTTTCTTTCTTCTATCTTTCATGCCATTCACAAGCATTTATTTTATATACATAGCATATGTCCAATGAGTGCTGTGGAAACAATGATAAATAATAGACAGTATTATCGAGGAGCTTATCTTTTTTGTCCAGTAAAAAATATTTTTAATTGAAGCATGATTGCTTTACAATATTGTGTTGATTTTTGCCATATATCAACATGTCAACCATAGACATTCCTATGTTGCCCCCATATTGAACCTCCCTCCCATCTCCCACCCCATCCAACTTCTCCAGGTTGTCATAGAATACCTGATTGAAGGAGCTCATCTCTAATAGTGGGGATAGACAGGTTAAAGTAACAAATACAATGTTTCAAGAGTAGTTATATATGACAATACAGCTAGTGATGATTTGAATGGCCTAGTGTTTTTGTGTAGAAGAGGGTATTTTTCTGGAAGATTTAGTACATTCAATTAAAGGTGTCAAGATTTTGGAAACATTTTACTATAAAATTAAACTCACTTCAATATGCACAAACCTACTATCTTTTCGTGCACATCACTACTGCAGGCACCATCTTTAGAGTGAGGAAATATACAAAAGTCCCAGAGATTCACTTGGTCTCCGGACTTTTAAGATATATATCCATTTTATTTTAAAAATGAAGTGAACATTTGAATTATGGGGTACAATTTAATCTGTGCATAGAATATATTTTATGTATTCTAGTGATCAATGGATAGTTCTAATAGAAAAGCACTTATATTCAAGTTAGATAAAAGTAAAAGCTTCTTTTACATATTGAATTGTTTCAACCCACTGCATTTCCATTTACTCTGGGGGGAGAAAGGATTTCATTATCTGAAAGAACCACTACATTTTTTCTTTTGTCAAACATAATTTGGATTTCTGTGAATCATTTTTCAGACTGCAGGCAGAGTAAACCACATCTATCATTGTTATGCATTTTCCTTTCACAGCTACACAATTTTGAAAAAAGAAAAAAACTTCAGCAATTATGTACATTTCTGCAATTTCTCAGCTGAAAATGAGATGCTTATAGTTATGAAATTTTAGTCAATTTAACTCTCTTCCCACCACTTCCTCCAGTAAATCTAAAGCTTCTCTGTTTTACGATGTCTTATTACTACAAGGCCTGATTATTGTATTTGGGTTCATAGAGAAAGGAAGGAGAGGTTGAAAAAGCAATAAAGGAGGAAAATCCATTATTCTGGGAGAAACTAGTTGAACAATTCTATTTTATTGATTGTCTGGTTATAAATAATCTCTTTTAATTTCTCAGACTCCAAAGTCTATACCAAGTGTTGGGCAATTGGCCCTGACAGGGCCTGGCATTCAACATGACCAGGTGAAATTGATTCGTGCACTGGTTGTTTGGGATACACGATTATGAAATGGGACTGCTTTGCTCCAGACCAATATAGACAGCCTTATTTCAAATCCCTTAATACCACTGAATAACATCTCTTCATATACTTTATGCTGCTTGCCAATAGACATCCTCACTTTTTTTCCCCTGAGGGACCTCAGCTATACTCCCAAAGTACATAGTTCTGGAAGGTCCATCAAAGGATTCAGGGTAGAATGTCCTTGTATCAAGCTCCAGGGGAAATTCCGATTCAGTCAGTCTAAAAGGCCCCCCATTCACAGCTCTAACCAATGAATGTTCAAAAGACAGATGGGGATTTTTGTATAAGGTTCCCTTGCTCTTTAAAAGAAGGCTGCAAGAAGAGAGGCCTTTTTATTTTCTGGGCATTTCCAAGTCCACCTCGATGAAAACACCAAAATATGGAGGCAGAAAAAAGGCAGAAAACAGAAACCAAAACACACAAAATAGAGCTGGAGCCTGGAGTGGATTGAAAAATCTAAATTCTTTATTTTTAAATTGCATTTATATTGTATTTTACAGTTGTAAGCTTCCTAAGTATTACACATAAACTTTATGCTTACGTAAAATCAATTTAACACTTTCTAGAACCATCTAAGGAGGTGGAATAATCCATCCACAGTCACTCCTTAGGTGTGATAAACATAAATGTTGTAGGTTGGGAGTGTGTAAGGGGGATGAGGAGAAAATGAGGGAAAGTCTGTTAGAAGCATAAACATTGCCTTAAACCCACCAATGGCTATTCAGAATGAACCAAATTTTTGCTTTCAATCGATGTTTCAAAGCAACCTCCCCGCTCCTATCTCACTTTTTCTCTATTTCCCTTTCTCTCTCTCTCACATACACACGCATTTGTATACATATATGTATATATATATATGAACTTAAATATACCCCTTCAAAAATTATATTTTACAGGATAAGCATTTCTCAGAATAGTTTTGCAATATTCTTTGTTAGAACTGCATGATACAGAAAAAAAAATCAGTTTTAATTCTCTTAGTAAATCAAAGGAAAAAGAATATCAAATTCCAATGAAAATAGAAAGATTGCCTGTACAGTTGGAAAACATTAAATTTAGTCTGAATTGTACTGTAAATAAAAAGACCTATTGTGACTAAATTAAAGAGGATGAAATTTGACATATACTTCTGATTTAACATTAGGGGGAAAAGAAAAAAAAAAACTGTTGCTTGTCATAGGACGTTAAGGTAGAGGTAATAACCAATTTTAATTATTTAAGCTGTACATTGTATGCTGCATTTATTTTTATAATTATTTAACTTATAGTATCTGCAGAGCATATATGACAGTATTATTTGGTAAGGGGGATTATCTAGCCTTAAAAAGTAACTTTATTTTTCAGGAAAATGATAGCCTTTACTTATTGAGCATCTCATGTAATATCTTATGTGTCTTTTATTGAGTATGTCTTATATGTCACACTTTACATTGCATTAGGTGTGATCTTTTTATAACTGTTTTATGAGAGCGTGAGTGGGTGCACACATGTATACTAGAAAGACTGGCTAGTATGGTGGTTGAGAGCATCATCACTGGAACATCTTGGCTGAACTTTATCCTGCTCTCCCACTTAGATGCTCTGTGATCTTGGGCAAGTTCATTAACCTGCCATTGTTTCTGTATTCTCATGCATGAAATGGAAGTAGTAATAGTGTCTCCCATGCAAGCTTAGAATTCAGTTCAGTTCAGTCGCTCAGTAGTGTCTGACTCTTTGTGACTCCATGGACTGCAGCATTCCAGGTCTCCCTGTCCATCACCAACCCCCGGAGCCTACTCATCCTCATGTCCATCAGATTAGTGATGCCATCCAACCATCTCATTCTCTGTCATCCCCTTCTCCTCCGGCTTCAATGTTTCCCAGCATCAGGGTCTTTTCTGATGAGTCACTTCTTTGCATCATGTGGCCAAAGTATTGGAGTTTCAGCCTCAGCATCAGTCCTTCCAGTGACTATTCAGGACTGATTTCCTTTAGGATGGACTGGTTGAATCTCCTTGCAGTCCAAGGGACTCTCAAGAGGCTTCTCCAACACCACAGTTCAAAACTGGTTAAAATGCACTTAGATACATCTTGGCAGAGAACAAGAGATCAATAATTATATTATTTTAGCTTTTATCTTAATTGATATTACTATTATTACTTGGTTAAAAATAAAAGTGTTTTAGGACAACATAAGACACAAAACACAACTGTTTTCTTCTTTTAATTTGATTTCTTCCATTTTTTAAAATACCTAACACAACCATATTTTTGACATTGTGACCTCTATCTACCTTTTCCCCATTTTCTTAGGCTCTTTGTTCTCATTTTAAAATAGTTTCATTCTTCTATTATTAAACCTATTTAACCTGATTGCTTGCACCCTTAGTAGGGTTTTTCCCAAAACATGCAGTAACTATCTCAAATGAATGTGTGGTTTTTAACTTTAATTATATATATATATATTTCATATTATCCATATTAGATCAATTAACTTCATGTTCAAGCTAACGTAAAACCAGCTACAAAGAACAAATTGGAATTCAGTACATTAGTTTTAGATTGGAGCAAGGCAGGCAGTTAGTTGATGACATGTGAAAGTCCAAAGTTTCCACCCTTTATTTGAAATGACACTCTGCTTACAGAATCTTATGAGATCAATTACACATCTCTGTAGGGCATGAATAATTTATATTTTGTATTAAGCTAAAAGTAAAAATGTATCAAATATATTCAATAGAAATAACTTTAGAACACTGAAGCTTGTACCACATAAATGTCTAGCACAAGTTTGGATCCAATTTTAATTTTCATTTAAAAAAACAAAACAAAACAAATCACCATCATCAGGACACAAGTATTTCCTGGAAGGATACTTCAAAATGATAAAATTGTGATTGGTTCTACTTATTTCAATATGGATAATTGCATACATATTCATATATTTTAAAGAAGCCTTTTTTAACTTTATGTCATCTGACTTATCATTTACATAAAGGTATCTTTTAAATTAAGGCCATCTGTGGGAAGGCCTAGAAATTTGGAATTCTGCTGATTGTTTGAATGTCTTCTTATTTGGCTTTTCCTCTATCTCCTTTACTCATTTACATGCTGACATTTTCTGGTTGTGACTACGGTAGAACAGAGTAGAATGAGCAGTCCTCTTTCCATTGAATCCATATCTTTCGTTTCTGTTTACTATAATTTAAAGAAATGTTTTAAATTGGCTTCAAGTATATTTCATGTCTGATAATATGAGTTGGATAAATATTCTAATTTCCTTTTTACTTCATTTCCTCTCTGTTGTGTGAATAGGACACTCATTGTACCAGGGGCAAACATTTTTTCATCATATTTTTCTTTACTTTTGTTTGTTTGTTTTTTTTTTATTTTATTTTTACTTTATTTTACTTTACAATACTGTATTGGTTTTGCCATACATACTTTTGGATTCAATAACAGGGTTACAGTTTGCAGAAAGATCTCATATTTTTAATTAATTGGATATTGCTGTTGTGACCTCTGCCAATACTTTCTTTCATTTAAAAGCATCTTGTATATTGATTAACATGAAAAATAATTGGAAAAATAAAAGGAGAAAATTTTGATAAGAGACGTATGTTTTGCTCCCTAGTACTATGCAAACTGACCATAGATCATAGATGACAAACATCAAACAACTTATGGGAGAAAGAGAAATCAGATTTAAGGCATCATGGAAGATTAAGCTGGGACATATAATCTATATCTTGCTAAAAGCATATGGAATATAATAGCTAAAATATAACATGAGTGAGATTAGTCACTCAGTCATGTCCCAGCTCTTTGTGACCCCATGAACTGTAGTCTGCTAGGCTCCTCTGTCCATGGAATTCTTCTGGCAAGAATACTGGAGTGGGTTGCCATGCTCTTCTCCAGGGGATATTCCTGACCCAGGAATCGAATCGGGATCTTCTGCATTGTAGGCAGATTCTTTACCATCTGAACCACCAGGGAAGTCCAAAATATAACATTGTTGTTGTTCAGTAGTGCAGTTGTGTCCAACTCTTTGTGACCCTCATGGGCTCCAGCATGCCAGGCCTCCCTGTCCTCTACCATCTCCTGTGATCCCCTTCACGGATCACTGCCTTGTTATGGCAAAGGGGCTTACAGAACTCAATGAAGCTATGAGTCATGCCGTGTAGGGCCACCCAACGGGTCATAGTGGAGACTTCTGACAAAATGTGACCCACAGGAGGAGGGAATGACAAAGCACCCCAGTATACTTGCTCTGAGAATCTCATGAACTCTCTGAGAAGATAAAATATAACATATACAATATAAAATATATAGCCAAATACAAAAAACAGTAAAGTGCCCTGGTGGTAGAAAGGAAGAGAGATAGCACTGTCAACCCATGGTGCCTTCAGAAAATGCGGATTCGCTAAGAATGGGACACAGTTCCAACACTCATGCATGCACTGTAACACTGGGCTTTCATTTGCTAAGAAATCAGCAACAAGCTGGTGGATTTGAAGTACTTCCTCTTGCCCCCACAACCAGTAGTAGTACTATGACACTTGTGAAAATAAAGGAAACCATTTAAAATGGAGTCAGGAAGCTCTCACACTTCTATCACTCACCACAGCCTACTGACCCCAGCAGAAAGAAATATTTCCTCTGATTCATCAAAAAGTCTCCCTCCGCCCACCCACCCACTGCCTGCAGCCAATAAGAACCACCACAGCCCTCCTGATTTCCTACAAAAACCTGAAAAAAGCTGACCTTTCCATTGTCTTCTCAGACCCACCTATGGTTCATCAGGGTTTGCATGTTGCTAATTTCAATTCCTCTGCTGATCTCAAATAAACTAATTTTGTTAGTGAGATAACTGGCTTTGTTGTTGTTGTTGTTAAGGTCCTGCGTACATGTGTGAAGTTGCTTCAGTCATGTCTAACTCTTTGTGACCCTATGGACTATAGTCCAACGGTGTCCTCTGTCCATGGGATTCTCCAGGTAAGAATACTGAAGTGGGTTGCCATGTCCTTCTTCAGGGATCTCCTGACCCAAGAATAGAACTTGCATCACTTATGTCTCCTGCATTGGCAGGCAGGTTTTTTTTGCCTCTAGTGCCACCTGGGAAGCCCTCTTTTTAAGGTCAACAAATTGAATTTGTACTAGTTTTATTTGATTTAAGTGGACTGAAATATGATTGCTTTAGATCTTATTTAGATGATTATCTCATTTGTATTTGATATTTTTTCACTATTTATCCTAAATGTTGAAATAAAATATACTTTGATGTTCTGAATTATTTTATATTATTGTTACAGATTGAATTGTACCCCTTTAACCCAATTCATATGTTGAAACCCAATACTCCTGAAACTCAGTACTCCTGAATGTGACTGTATTGAGAGATATGGTCATTAAAGAAGTATTTAAGCTAAAATGAGGACCCAAAAGGAGGTCCTAATTCAATCTTGTTGGTGTCTCTACGGAGAGGAAATTTGGGTGTGCTCAGAGACACAGGAACCCACATACATGGAAAATGCCTTAAAAAGACACAGCAAGATGGTGGCCATATGTAAACAAAGGAGAGAAAGTTTCAGAAGAAGCAAAATCTACTCACACCTTGATATTCTGGAGACTTCTAATCTCCAGAACAGTAAACATTTCTATTGTTTAAGCCAATCAGTCTATGGTATTTTATTTTGGAAGCCCTAGGAAACTAACATAATTATCTAAATGAATTTTGAGAAAGCTTTCATAATGAAATTATGTCTCATTTCAGTCCAGTTGCTCAGTCATGTCTGACTCTTTACAACCCCATGGACTGCAGTATGCCAGGCCTCCCTGTCCTTCACCATCTCCCAGAGCATGATGTACATGCTCAAACTCATGTACATCAAGGCAGTGATGCCATCCAACCATTTCATCCTCTGTCAGCCCCTTCTCTCCCTGCCTCTGATCTTTCCCAGCATCAGGGTCTTTTCAAATGAGTCAGTTCTTCACATCAGGTGGCCAAAGTATTGGAGTTTCAGCTTCAGCATCAGTTCTTCCAATGAATATTCAGGACTGATCTCCTTTAGGGTGGACTGGTTGGATCTCCTTGCAATCCAAAATACTCTCAAAACCATCTCCTCTCCAACACCATCATAACCATGAAAAGTTTCTATATTATATATTTCCATCTGATCAGTGGAGGTTTTTAGCACCTTTCCTCTGCATTTATTGACCAAAGAAGAATTCATTTTTTACCTCCACTTCCCAGGTTATGCCAAGAAAGTCTCCAAAATGTGTTGCTTTACTTTGTCTTTTATGAGCAAAAGAGGAAGATTGATTGGCTTGTCTCCTCATCCTTATTGTACATACTGCATAAATCTTCCTTCCACTCAAAATCAGAATTTAATGTCTCTGATCCTTAAAGATGAGGAAATAGATGTATATTGCGGTAAAACATTCAATCATTCTTGATTTAAGTTGTATAAAATCATAGTACTAAAGTGGTATAATAGGAGATATTCACAAAAAATAACTAACAGGATTTTTAGAGTCTATGTAAACTCTTTATGAATTAATAGCCACAGTTATAAATACAAAGGGCCTCAAAAATATAATCATAGGTAATATTTATTGAGAATTTGTCATGCCATGTACAGTATTAGCCACACTATATGGCTTATTTTAATTATTCCTAGTTATAATAGCAATTAAACAAAAATAGTGAGTAATTATTTAGTTATTATAATGCACCAAGTATTGTGCTGGGCTCTCCAGGCTGTGTAGTGGTAAAGAATTTGTCTGCCAAGGCAGGAGATGCAAGGGACATAAGTTTAATACTTGTGTGGAGAAGACCCCCTGGAATAGGAAATGGCAACCCACTCCAGTATTCTTGCCTGGTAAGTCTCATGGACAGAGGAGCCTGTAGGCTATAGTTCATGGAGTGGCAAAGATCGGACATGATTGAACACAGCACGATCAAGTATTGTGCTAATTGTATGTCATATATTTTATATTAAAGTACATATTTTAAGATAAGTACATGAAGAGAGTAAAAGAAAAGCTGTTTGATTTTACACGAAAGGAGCAAAAAAAAATCTATTTGAATATTTCCAAGGTAATTTTAACTGCATAGACCATAAAATTTTTTTGTAATTCAATTTCATTGAACTTCTTACTTAATTAAAAAAGGATTTGCCACATATTATCTTTACTTTTTACTGTTTAGAGCAATTCCTAAAATTAACTTATAAAGTTTATTGGAGAACAAATTATGACTGAAATCTTGGCACAATTCTGTTTTCATCTTTAGATTCTGAATATAGTTTTTAATAAAATTTACAAAACAAATATATAAAACATAAATATGTTTGTATTTTTTTTTGTACTATTTTATGTGTTCCCATTTTCAGTAACTCAGGCACACACATCCTAATTCATCTACATTTCCTGTTATGTATTGCACATCCATTAATGCAATATACAAACAAAAGTCTGTGTAGATCTGTAAGATCAGTTAACATGGATACTCTTATAAGACTCTTTTGTCTGGAAGTTGATTTTATCATCTCACTACCGGAAGTGTGTTTACCTGATAAATTACAATAATATTCAGAAGTGAGCCTTTAAAGTTATATGCATCTATGCTATTCTCTTCTTGAGCTAAATTTCAGGGGCTTTGTGAAAATGACTTAATAAAGACAAAAAGCCAAACTTAGATTTTATAGTGCATTGTATGAGATTCAATATAAATGAATCTCTTAAGAATTGTTTTTTTACTTCAATTCAGAAAAGGAGTAAAATTAGACATTATGAAATGTGCACCGTCTTCGAAGTCTTAAAATGCTATAATATCTCATGATAAAACCCTTCCTTGAATAGCATTTACATTTTAAGAACACTAAAATTAAGAATTTACTCATAGGTTTTTCAGTAAACTCAATCATGTTATGGGAATGGAAAAAGTACAAAAGTACTTTAGCCATGAGAAGAGCAAAATGTACAGTTAGTTTTTAATCTTGCAAGTCGAGTATTGAGATCTGAAATTTTAAATTTTAAATCAGTATCAGAAGATTTGAAATGAGGGCCTGAAAAAAATCTATAACTTAAGCAACTTCAGATCACTTTTTTTTATCCCTTCATTTCAATAATTAAAAATTAGTTTAAACTCATTCACATTGTTGAGTAACAGAAAAGCCATGTTGACACCGCTTACATTATGTCTGTGTGTGTGTTAGTCATTCAGTCACGTGTGACTTTTTGAGACCCCATGGTCTATAGCTGGCCAGGCTCTTCTGTCTTTGGAATTCTTCAGGCAAGAATACTGGAGTGGGTTGCCATTTCCCTCTCTGGGAATCTTCCCAACCTAAGGATCAAACCCAGGTCTCTGCATTGCAGGAAGATTCTTTACCATTTGAGCCATTAAGCTAGACATATAACAGTGTGAGGCTGGTGAAAAAGGTATGATAACATAAGTTCTTTGAAGGCACAGAGAGGCCAATTTAGATGAATAGAAATCCCTACCTCTAGTTATTTATTATTATTATTATTTTTTTAATTTTTTGCCCACTTGGCTCTTTTCACCATGATAAGGAAAAATTCTACATAGCAAATGTATTTGATACCTAAAATTAACTTGTGCCATAATGAGATATGGAGAAGTATAAAAGGATCATATTGTATCCCACATCTTCAATACGACAACTTTTGTTGGAATTGAATAGAGAATTTGGACCACATCCGTTTCTTTTAATTATTATCCAAGTCATTTAGACTGAGGTTATATTAAGCTTTCAGTGTTCCAAAACTGAATTATTTCAAAAAGCAGCATTGCACTTTCTGACTGCCATTTGAATGATACTCTTTATCCTATAAAGTGTATGCAGAATCTTCAGATAATAGAGTATTGAAGGAAAATTCTAGGGATAGTTGATAAGAGAAATCTCATAATATGTCTTAAATTTAAATATGAATACATGTTTAAAGTGCAGGAGAATAGAAACAGTAAAAAAACACAAAGCCATAAGATTATGCTTACCAACTCAAAATGTCTTGAATTAATGTATAGAATGGGGTTTCTTTTTGGCCTATACACATATTGGTGTCAAAATAAGCAATAGTACATCTTGTTACAACCCATGCTCATGAGGAAATAATTATAATCTGGAATGCATCATGAGGTGATATGATTCACTCTGATGATTCACTTAGAGCAGAAATAATTGTTATTCTGCAAATGACTATTAACACTAGAAGTGCTGCATCTGAACAAATAATAATTATCATATTTAGAAATTATACTGTTGTAAATATTTTTTTCAGTAATCATGTATGGATGTGAGAGTTGGACTGTAAACAAAGCTGAGCATGGAAAAATTTATGATTTTGAACAGTGGTGTTGGAGAAGACTCTTGAGAGTCCCTTGGACTGCAAGGACATTCAACAAATCCATCCTAAAGAAGATCAGTCCTGGGTGTTCATTGGAAGGGCTGATGCTGAAGCTGAAACTCCAATACTTTGGCCTTCTGATGCAAAGAGCTGACTCATTTGAAAAGACCCTGAACTGGGAAAGATTGAGGACAGGAGAAGGGGATGACAGAAGATGAGATGGTTGGATGGCATCACCGACTCAATGGACATGAGTTTGGGTAAACTCCGGGAGTTGGTGATGGACAGGGAGGCCTGGTGTGCTGCAGTTCATTGGATCACAAAGAGTCGGACACAACTGAGTGACTGAACTGAACTGAAACACTCTATGTCAGTAATTTATCTGTCTCACAATAATCCTGTGATTTATAAACAGTATGCTCACTTATAGATAAGAAAAAGGAGGCAAACAGAGATAAAATCACTTTGCCAGGTTAAGTCAACTGACTTATACAGCCAGAATTTCACACCAGGAAATCCATTTTCAATATTTATAATCTTACTCAGGACTCTATACTCCCCTAACCTGAATCCTTGCCCTGTCCGCTAAAGTAACAGATTGATTTCAATTTTCACCCTTACTCGGAATATAGACTTTGAAGCATGATTTTTCAACCACAGCTAGCAAACCTTGCCAGACAGCTCTGCGTGGCAGAAATCTGGTTCTGCTTTCCTACAACAGTAACCTGTATTTCTCTACCAAGAACACACTCATTGACAGCCCTCCTGGCTCCAGCTGAACTTGTGTCTCTGATCTCTCAGACGGCAGATCCCAGAGTCTTCTTCAACTCATTCTACTAAAGAAATCCTGGGCCATGAAAGGCCTGACTAGTTTGGTAGAAAGCTTGCATCACTGAACATATCCTGGGAAAGTGGCATAGGACAGGAGTGGCTAGACACTCCTCCCCAGAGATTCTCTGAGAGACATGTGGTGCTATTCTGCCTTGTCCAGTGACTTTTATAACAGACAGACACGCTAATGCCTGAACTAAGGTTGAAGCAATATGGGAATTATCTCCCTTATTCTGGACACTAGTGAACAGCAAATCAGTTTAGTTGGATATTTCAGGGAAGCCTGGTGTCCTGTTGTCCATGGGGTCGCAAAGAGTCGGACATGACTTAGTGACTGAACAATAACAACTTACAGAACTGTCTTGTAGAAATAGAGACTGCACTTCTAGTATGCAGATTTAAAGATTAAAATCTGGAAAATAAGGTCTTTCACTTACAAACAAGTGAGAAGAAAGACTGTTTATTGACTTAATTGCCAAATAGCAAATGATAGAACAGAATAATGGTCCTTTCTAAGAGCAGAGGTATTTTATATAGTATAACTAGAAGTAAGAGATGATCACAGAAACCAGCAATGCACAAGCCAAGTGACTTCTCATTTAATTGAATAAAGCAAATCGGGTCAATGAAAGTACAGGTATGACACTTAAGATTTGAGTTTGTTGGTTTTGCCAACACTTTACATTCTATTGAAGATTTGTTGCCTCTACCACCTGGCTTAGCTACTGAACCTGTGTCAGCCAGAAGGATGGGAAAATGAATCAAATAAATGAGACAATGTAGACAGTGTTCAAATGAGTATCTAACTCTTCCTCCTTGCAAAATGCTGAGTTACACAAATGACAAGACACAAATCACCTGACTACTGAAAGAGAAGTGGGGTGATGTAAAGCATTTTAGAAATCTTTCTGGTCATATTTTCTTTTCTCAGATTTCAGCACTTGAAAGGATAATTTCATGTTATCTGAAATTCTACTCATGTAGAATATCTTTTTTCTTAAATATACCATACATACAAGCTATGACTCCATGACATCTTATTTCTTTGTGGTTCTAATCTTAATAGATATAATTCTGGATGGATGATTTAAGATACACCCACTCTCAAAGTGTGTATGTTCCTGGCTTACTTTTGGAGACTGAAGCATTTTGCTTTTCAAAGAGCCAAGGGGAAGGTAGCTATAGAGGTAATTATTTACAGAGACCAGAGTAGGCCAAAATTACAGAAGAATAAATGTATGAATGAAATTTTTCATCTCTTTAGATGAGTTTACAAGATCTTTGATTTTATCTCCAAGGATGCTAAAAAGCACAAGTTACAGAAAAGTTTATCTAAATATTTACACTTCGAAGTTCCCAAAACTCACAAGTAAAGTAATCATATGTATGAATGTGATATATATTATATCCATTCATTTCAGTTCAGTTCAGTCATTCAGTTGTGTCTAACTCTTTGTGACCCCATGGACTGCAGCACACCAGGCCTCCCTGTCCATCACCAATTCCTGGAATTTACCCAAACTCATGTCCATTGAGTCATACTTACAGACAAATATTCACATTTATAATATGGCTAAATATTT
Organism: Oryx dammah; assembly: GCF_014754425.2. NCBI lineage: Eukaryota > Metazoa > Chordata > Mammalia > Artiodactyla > Bovidae > Oryx > Oryx dammah. Next base: position 20,592,368 of record NW_024070204.1, read on the forward strand.
ATCTATACTTAAAATTCATGTATTTTCACCACCCATGGAAATTCTGGCATTCCAACTAAAGACTGGAAATACCAGAAAAGTAATATAAACTAAGAAATATCAGTGGATGTTTTAGGCTCTATGACTTATGATATGTTAGCTTTACATATTGTCTTCAACAGGCTTTAGGTTCAAAATCAGTAGAAGTTACGACTTGATGAAACTGTGTAGTAATCTCTGATGTTATAACATTTTACCTAGAAAGTTATTTTTAATAGTTTTAGCTTTTTTTTCTATTCAGTTTTCTTTCAGTTCCTATGAACAAATGGTGAGTCAACTTAACTTGGATGGTAAAATACTATAATTTATTCTATTATGTTGAGTTATAGTATTTGCTATACTTTCTAAAATATTAATTTAGTGTTTATGATTCCTTTAAACCTAAAATAAAAAGGAAAAATATGATTACATCTCATTCATTCCTAAAGGATATTATTTTGATTATTATACATTTTATCATGAAAAAAAGATACAAAATACACCTTGCTACATATGCTGTATTTCAGAATTTTAAATTTATATCAATGAAAAGTTATGAAAACATCATAGTATAGATAGTAAAGTTACAGCTAAAGAAAACAATTAAATGATAAACTTTCATCCAGTAGAGTTTTCAATTTCTTATGGAACACAATAATGTTAAAAAATGTGGATTCTGGACCTAGATAACCTAAATTCAATTCCTGGCTCTTCTAATTATCTAACGGATGTGCAGCTTCTCTAAGATTATTTATTTGTGAAATAGGCATAATAGGATTCACTTTCATGAACATCATAGACTACATTTTGTGTGACTAGGTCTGTCTTTGTTTCTGCCTGTTGTCATGGTATCCTGTCTGGGTAAACATATTTGAGCTAGGTTTTTAAATGAAGAATTATTTGTGATAATTGCAATAAAGCAATGTAGAATGATTTGCATTTCCTGTGAATCAATGAACTTTGTACTTCCAGGTTCTTCATGGGCTTGTCTAGTGGCCTGTGAGACAAACATACCGGGAACAGTTCTCATGTTAATTCATGGCTGAAGGTGAATGTTGATCCATGCTAACACACATTTCCTTTTCCTGACCATTCTAAACATTCTGTGCTTTAAAGGATAGCATGGAGAACACAAGCTTATAAAATAAAATACACTGGGTTAGGCACTCTGTCTGTCTCCTGTGATGGTGGGCAGATACCTGATGTTCCTGCAGACAGTGATCCTACAACTATGTAGCAACTTCCAGACAAATGAATCAGCAGCCAGGGTGCTCATTGGAGTAGTCAGTGGAGATAGTTTGAAATCTATGCGTTTTATTGCTTGGTTCCACATTTTAAAATTTTCAATAAACACTTTGCCATTAATAAGTTAAGTATGTGCATGTCCAGTGAAAAATTAACTGTCTATTTATTAAGAAAGATGGTGACGAGTATTGAACTTGCACAAAATATACATCCAATATCTGCCATGGGTTTGATAATAATGGAAAATGGAAAATGGAAGATAAGCATTTGTGGAAGAGAAATTAACCTCTACTTAAAACTTACCAGTTATTTTTAAGAAGATTATGTCCTGAGACTACATTTAAAATGTGCATCCAAAAAAGATGTCTTTATGTATTGCTCTGTGAGCAAGTCTTTATTTTTACCGAATGCTTCTTCTAAATTAAATGTACTCTTTTTTCCCTTAATTTCATGACTTCTGATACATGTACAAATGCTGAAGCAATGGTCGTTAATTATTAACTCTAATAGAAAAGGTTATCTCAGTTAACTGTGCAAATGCAGAGTCAATATCTGCATGACATTTAGAGTGTCTCCTTAGATGTTATACCTTAAGTTCAGTTCTGTTCATTTCAGTTGCTCAGTCATGTCCGACTCTTTGTGACCCCATGAACCACAGTGTGATCCCATGAACCACAGCATGCCAGGCCACCACCTGTCCATCACCAACTCCCAGAGTCCACCCAAACCCATGTCCATCAAGTCGGTGATGCAATCCATCTCATTCTCTGTCTCCCCTCTCCTCCTGCCCTCAATCTTTCCCAGCATCAGGGTCTTTTCCAGTGAGTCAGCTCTTCGCATCAGGAGGCCAAAGTATTGGAGTTTCAGCTTTAACATCAGTCCCTTAAAGCACCTCATTTAGCTCACAATAATATCAGCCTTGCTTGTTATATACTTTAGAATAATAAATAAATAAATAAAATCATTAACTCCAGTAAGAGTTAAATTTTTCATTCAGAACATGGTACCAAAAAAAAAAAAAAAGAACATGGTACCAAAGAAAAATTTAAATATTCAATTGATCATGGTACATATACTTAATATTATTGTATATATTCTGCCATTCAAAATAAAAGTTGTTGTTACTTTAAGAAGTGCTTTAATATATAAACTAAGTTATTGACTGCATTTTTTCTAGCTTATTCATTATTTTTTTAATTTTCAAAGATTATAATTGTACAATGTTGAGAAGTATAGAACAAAATATAGTTATTGGAGGACAACTGTTCTATAATATTGTGTTATCCTCTGCCACACAGTAACACAACTCAGCTACAGATACACATGTGAGGGGATATATGCATGCCTACTGCATTTTTATGGGTAAAAACGTTGATTGATGTTCAAGCCAATGGTGAGTTCAAAAACAAAAACTTAAAACTCAAACATGACAGAGCATGAATTTCCTCTCTTTGCCTCTATTGAACAGATCTTAAAATATGTCTTTATTGGACTGTTTATCTTTTAAAAAGAAAACAATGTAGAAACTAGCACAGGAAAATATATATTTATTATATGTTGCTACATAAAAGTTGTTGCAAAATTTAGGATTAAAAAATAGACATTTATTAGCTCATAATTTCTTTGGGTGGAAATTTAAGCACAGATTAACTGTCTTTTTACATGCACTAATCAAGATATGCAGTCTCATCTTTATTTATTTATTTTTAATATTTTTTGATGTGGACTGTTTATGAAGTACTTATTGAATTTGTTACAATATTGTTTCTATTTTATGTTTTGTTTTTATGGCCAGGAGGCATATGGGATCTCAGCTCAGAACCAGGGATTAAATCAGGATCCCCTACATTGGAAGGCAAAGTCTTAACCTCTACACCACTAGGGAAATTCCAAACTGAACCGGGTTTGGATTTATTTCTAAACCAGCCAGATTTTTAGCACCATTGGGTTTCTCGAGGGATATTGGACTGATGGCCCCAGTTTCACTGCTGTTAGCTAAAGGCCACCACAAATTTCTTGCCAAGTGGGCCTCTGCAGCATAGCACATTGTTTCATTAATGCATGAAAGCCAAATAGGCAGTAGATAGATAGTGCTAGCAAGTTGAAGTCCCAGTCTTATGAACTTAATTACAGAAATTACATTTCAAAACGATTGTCATAGTTTATTTGTCAAAAGAAAAGTTTCCAACCCAGTCCACACTTATAGGGAGAGGATTCTACAAAAGGTGTGTTTCAGAAGGTGGGAGTGATTGAGAGACAAATTAGTGTCTACCAGCCACAACTTAAGTGCATTCTATTTAAGGATCTGTTTAAAGGGCTTCCCTGGTGGCTCAGAGGGCAAAATGTCTGCCTGCAACGAGGGAAACCCGAGTTCCAACCCTGGGTCGGGAAGATCCCCTGGAGAAGGAAATGGCAACCCACTCCAGTATTCTTGCCTGGAGAATCCCATGGACACAGGAGCCTATAGTTCATGGGGTCGCAAAGACTCGGACACGACTGAGTGACTTCACTTCACTTTCACTAAGTAGTGAAAAACAGAAAAGAAAGAAAGGAGAGATTAAAAAACCAAAAACAACAATTAAAAAAAAAACAAAACATTTCTTTGAAGGCCAGAAGAAAGAGAAGGGCAGGGGTAGAAAAGTAAGATAAAAAGAATAAAAGCAAAGGAGAAAAATAATTGAAAGGAGAAATGAACAATAAATGAAATGAAGGCAGTACACTTAAAGGAAAGCTTGGAAAAAAAGAATCCTTTTTTAATCATTAAAATGATTTTTAAAATAATTTTTAAAAAATGAATCTTTTTTTTCATGGAAAAAATGAAAAATTTTAAGTCTACTATTGAGACTGAAATAGCACACATTGAGAAATATCTTATAAGGTCATGGCATAAAGCCACCAAAATATCAATTAGTCCTCACTCAAAATGGGATAGGTCATGGAGAATCTTTTATAAGTGGATAAACATTTCTCTACTCAAAAGATAATGGAGGAAAGCAAAGGCATTTTATAACCATCATGTCCATTATTTTAGGAATTTTAAAAATACATTATTTTTCTTGGAAAAAAATCTTTAATCATGGTAACATGCTTACATGAGTAATAGCTTTTAATATAACACAAAATAAGTGAAGATTTGCAAGTTGTATATATTTGCACTTTGTTCCTAATGCAGTGTCAGAATTTCATGTATATGAATGGCTACATTGTAGGAAGGCTAAAAATTCATTTTCTCAATATTTTAACTACACAATTCTTTGCAAATAATTGGTGAATTCAGTGAAGCTTTGGAAGATATATGCTGAGTCTTACTCCTTCATGTAATAAGGTGAAAATCAAAAATGATTTTAGAGTATTTTGAGAATTAGCATATAAAACTTCTTAGAACTTTGCTGAATGCTTAAGTGATGTCCTTTAAACATCTGTTGAATGAATAAAATACTCTTATATAAAGCTATATAAATCCCATATTAAACCAAATTAGAGGGAAAAAATTGTTTTAAAATCTGTCTTAGTATCAAAGTTAATTTTCAGTTTTGAAAAAAATAAAACCTTTATTATTTTAATTGACTGTTTTTGCTATAAGCTGAAAACTGGAAAAGCTATTAAAAGATTGTCAGGTGCTACATGAACTCACCAATTAATGACTGATGTATGAGGTCATCTTCTTGGCTCTGAGAACAAAGCAGAGAAGAAGAAGAAAACCTGGTCTGTTTGAGATGACGTCATGTACATGTGTAGGTGTGCATGGGATAAATGAATACACATACTGTACTTGAAATTATCTTTCTATGTTTTTTCTTTACCTTTAAAATCTGTTTATCAATTATTATATAACATCAGTAAACAGCTCTATCCATTTTGACCATATAAATATTCTTAGTTTGATTTATACTGTAACATTGATTGCTATTATTTCCTGTAGCGTAAATGATATCTTCCTGATTTTATCCTACACATTGTTTCCCACACTCTGTAGAGTCGTAATGTTGTACATGGACTGTTCCGGCCAAAACTATACAGGTAGAAGTTAAATCAAGAACACAGTTCTCACAAAGGCCAGTCACGTAAAACAGAATAAATGGCATTGCAGCAATTTTTGCAATAATTTTCCCTCTTCAATTAATCAGACACTCAATTGGCTTGAAAAAGTATATATCATCAAAGACAAGCCATCCATCTTGGCTGGCACCTAAAGTAGATGGGCCATTTTTTACCTCATAGCACTTCTACTATATAAACCTAAGAGTATAAAATGCAATTCTAGACGCACAAGGCTAAGGAAAAGCAGAGTCAGGTTTCATCTCCTGCAATAATGTTAAATGGTCAAGGTGAGGAACAAAAGTAATATCCTTGTTTCATGAAATATAAAGGAAATGTGAACCAGAATGTCAAGAATGATGAATATTACAGAAATCCTCTCGTAGGAAGAAGTTTGTCTACACGGCATTTTCAACAAATAAATCACACTTTCTTTTTCTTTTTTTTGCTCTTACATTGAGTGGTAAGTCATTGCTTTGCAGTAAGGGTTAACTTCAACATTCAAATTAATGTGACCACATACTCACCTGGATGTAGCCATTTGAAAATAAAGATAATTTGAATCAATTCTAACAAAGCCCGTTTACATGTATTTTGAACTTGGTGATGCTGAGGCATTTGTGACACAATACAGTTGGTACTGGATGTTTTGCCTTGCTGTATCTGTGAGTTTAGAAAGTCCCTTGGTGACTCATTAGATATTAAAGTTAAAAAAAAAATCCAATTTGTTTTAATAACAAGTTGGACTCTCTAGAAAAATCTGAAGTTTGAACAAGCTTTACAATGGAAGCAGCCTCATACTGGTCTCAGAGGTCATTTTTAACTCACTCTGTAAATGAGAGGACAAATGAAGCCGATCCACTACAAGAGAATAATGAAATTGAGGTACAGACAGCAGTGAATGTGAAAAACAGAGTCTGGTTCTGCCTCTGATGCTTTCCTCCAGCTTTCAGACACTTAGACACACATTCCTGCCATTGGATGCCATGACACATCCCTATAATCTTATAATAGTATTTTCCTTCTGTTATATCTGGTTCTTTTGATGTATTTTACCAACAGCCCAAAGGATGCTAAATAATATGAGATTTTATTAATATTCTACTAGGTGTTCTGATATTTTTAACTCAGAGGCTTATGTTTGATAGTATAAATGGTAATTTATATTCTCAAATATAAACTTTGCATAATATAAATGAAGCTAAAAGAATTTACAACATAAATAATATTGTATATAAAGTACACAATACTGTATAAATATAAAATAAATTATTTATAAATCAATTTGTGTTTGAGGGTTGTATGATATTGGTTATACGTGGGATCTGAAAAAAAATGATGCAAATGAATTTATTCACAAAGAAGAAAGAGACTCTCAGGCATAGAAAACAAACTATGCTTACCAAAAGGGAAAGGAGGGGTGGATGAAGGGGTAAATTAGAAGGTTAGGATTAGCATATACATGCTACTGCTTATAAAACAAATAGTGAAAAATGACCTACTGTATAGCACAGAGAATCATATTCAGTATTTTGTAATAACCTATAAGGGAAAAGAATCTGAATATACATATGTGTATATTCAGCTGTACACATACATCCATACATATACATGATACATGCATACCTTCAGTTTTATACATATATATATTCACTCTGCTGTAAACCTGAAATTAATATGATATTGTAAACCAACTATACTTTAATAAAATAATAAAAAAGAGATACTTTACAATGTATATTCTAAGAAAGACTGTTAGTAAGATCATAATTAATGTATTTCTAGAGAACAATGCTAAGTTTCTTTTCTAGGATATAGCTGTTCTCTATGTGCAGGCTCTATAGAATAACACATGCTTGAATGTTGAGTTTGAATGTTTAGTTGACTGGGTAAAATATTCAGTATTCAACCAAATGAATTCTTGATAGTGCACAGAGAGCTATGTGTACATTTTACTTAATTATGACTCTCTGGGTAATTTCATATTTGTGTACAATAAGACAATCTCCTTGAATTCCATAATCAAAATATTTGATTGCTGGATGAAAGCCAGATCCATGCTCTGGCTCATTGAAAACACATACAAACAAGTCTCCTTTTATCTCTTATTACTTGTCTTGATTTGATGGTGGGAAGGATTAGGAAAAATCTGTTGGTTAATAGGGAACTGAAAAAAATATGTATGGCAAGTTTTAAAATTATGTACAAATATAAATATATAGCTATTAACCGGAGAAGGAAATGGCATCCCACTCCTGTATTCTTGCCTGAAGACTCCCAGGGACAGGGAAACCTGGTGGGCTGCTGTCTATGGGGTCGCACAGAGTCGGACACAACCGAAGCAACTTAGCAGCAGCAGCTATTAATATTGAATGTATTATCTGTAACTGTGGTTTACCAGATGCATCTTCAAAGCAATATCACAGTATCTCATTTGATGAAAATCAAAGCTTAATATCTATATCTGTATCTGTATTCTTTGCAACCCCATGGACCGTAGCTCACTAGGCTCCTCTGTCCACGGGATTCTCCGGGCATGGATACTGGAGTGAGTTGCCATGCCGTCCTCCAGGGGATCTTCCCAACCCAGAAAGCAAAGCCAGGTATCCTGCATTGCAGGTGGATTCTTCCCCATCTGAATCGCCAGGAAGCCCTTCATATCAATGTCTGTATCTGTATCTCTTTTCTAGTCTATTTATATTATGACAATTAGGAATGACAGATCTGATTGTTTGGGAAAAGAAACATAAGGTAATGACAGAATGGAGTGAGCTGCCATTTTGTACACAGTTAGCGCTTTTGAGCAAGGTGCTATGATATACAGGAGAAGAGCTGTGAGAGGAAAGCCTTGCTGCTATGTCATTTTTCAGTTTAAAATTGGCATGGCTTAAACTGAAGATCTAATATAACCCTGAATGTTAGTAACACCCCTGTTGTGTTTGCAAATAGTTTGAAAACTATTACATACCCATTTATAGTACTAACAGAATCACCCCTGCAAAAAGCTGATCAGTCTATTTGCCTTGCTCTTAAAAATAATAATAATAATAATAATCCAACATTAGTCAAGAAAAGTCCTTCCAAACTCCATTCCAGTAAACATTCCCAATACTAAATTGTAGTCTGGTTTCCAGAAAGTAAAGGGTGGAGTGAGATGTCAGTGACTCCCTTTTCTTCAACTGGTGGGAAAGGTGACAGAATTTTAAAAGCATATCCAAATGTTCTCCTTGAAACCAGATAAGAATTCAAAATAGATGGATAGGAGGGGATATTTCTGAAGGTATAAAGAATAATTCCATGCTTTCTAAGGACAGGTGGGACACTGACTGTCTATGGAATAGAAATTGGTTACACTAAGGACCCTGGGAGACTTTCCTGATCTTGCTGACCCTGAGCACCTGGCCAGGAGATATGATGGTGTACTCAATGGTTGACATTCCTGGGGGTTAGAAGGTGGCTGCCATTTTAACCTGGAATAAATGGACCCAGTATGTAGATGTTATGTCCATCTTTAATAAATTTTGAATTTAAAATGTCTTTAAATAAAAATATATGATAATCACAGCTAAAACCTAAAAGATGGTCTGCAGAGTCAGAGAAAAAAAAATAGCATTTAATATGGAACAAGTACAGGAAGGAATGGAAAGAACAGGGAAAAGCTAAGAGAATTTGTATCACAAAGCAGATGTAATAACAGGGGGTGGAGGAAAGAGTTCCAGAAAGGAAAAAAGATTAAAGAAAATGAAAACCAAATAAGAGATGCATTTTCTCTGAGCCTGGAGATTAAAAGTGCTTATCAAGTCCCAGACAGGATTAATAAAAAAAATCACATACAAAATTCATAATATTCTGATACAAATCCTCAATTCCAAAAAAAAGAGAAAATCTTATAGCTTTCAAAATAGAAGGAAAACTTCCCTTAAAAGGAAGAGAAAATCTGCCAACCATGGGACTTTTCATCTGCACAGTAGAAAGCGAAGAGCGTGGGAATAAAATCCATGGGTAATGTAGAGAAAGTATCTTTTGTTCAAGAATGCTAAACACTTTCAGTTGTTACAATTATATTTTTTAAAATAAAAGTAAGATAATATCAAATGTGAAAAGTCAGAACTCTTTGACTCCTGTGTGTCTTTGGACAATACTAAAGAAAGTACTAATAGTTATAGAATCAGAACACAGTTTTTAAAAAGTGGCAAGTGAAAAAAAATGTAGCAAATGATGAATATTGTAATATATTTATGAACTTACATTATAGTCAATAGTGATATAAATTTTATTTAGTTATTGAGCTGTAGGAGTTATACTCTTAGTAACTGTATAATAATCCAAATTTGAATCAGTTCTGATAAGATGGATGAAACTGGAGCCGATTATACAGAGTGAAGTAAGCCAGAAAGAAAAACACCAATACAGTATACTAACACATATATATGGAATTTAGAAAGATGGCAATGATGACCCTGTATGCAGGACAGCAAAAAAAGACACAGATGTGTATAGCAGACTTTTGGACTCAGAGGGAGAGGGAGAGGGTGAGATGATTTGGGAGAATGGCATTGAAACATGTATAATATCATGTAAGAATCGAATTGCCAGTCTATGTCTGATGCAGGATACGGCACGCTTGGGACTGGTACATGGGGATGACCCAGAGAGATGTTGTGGTGCGGGGGATGGGAGGGGGGTTCATGTTTGGGAACTCATGTACACCCGTGGTGGATTCATGTCAATGTATGGCAAAACCAATACAGAATTGTAAAGTAAAATAAAAAATAAATTAAAAAAAATTAAAAACAGATCAGAGAATAACTTGGATGGGTGATTGATAGATGATAGAGCTATAGATAGATAGATAGATAGATAGCTAATCCCAGCAAAATGCAGAAGTAGGGCAAGGAGTAGAAGATACACATTTTTCATGAAGGTGGTAGTTGAGAGGAGAGAGTTAGACAAGAAAATTGTCTACAGAGGAAGTAGCCACAGGCACAAGTTACTCTGTACCAAGAGATCAAGAAGGCCTTAGGATTTTCCTGAGCTTGACTAAATGTTAGACAGGCTTCTTCTTGTCTTTAGGCCCCTGACCTCCCTTTTAGAGCATTTACTTTGGAAAACATACACTTGTAAATTATTTCTCTATCCCTTTCAGATATAAATCTTTTCTCAGCCTGTTGAAGCCAGTTTTACAACTCAGAAATTTCTTCTTCTTTTTTTTTTTTTTTAATCAAAGACTTGTGAGCCATTCCTTTGCAATATAATTAAGAGTAATAGCAGCCTGAATTCCCAGTGTCTGTGAAAAGGTAGGAGGCTAAGTACATTAAGTGCCAATTAGTAAACACAGATGACATAATCACATTGACTAACCTCCAGATTCCCTGGACTAGGAGATGGCTACTCACTCCAGTATTCTTTTGTTTTAAATTAATTCATTTATTTTAATTGGAGGATAATTAGTTTACAATATTCTGATGGTTTTTGCCATACATTGACATGAATCAGCCATTAAGTGCACAGGTTTCTTCCATCCTGAAGCCCATTACCACCTCCCTCCCTATCCCATCCCTCTGGGTTTTCCCAGAACACCAGCTTTGAGTGCCCCTTGGCTGGGAAATCCCATGGACAGAGGAGCCTGATGGGCTACAATTTATGGGGTCAAAAAAAGTTGGATACAATTGAGCACACACACACACGCACACACACACGTTATATGCAATCTACTAAAGTTATACAAGAATACTTATGTATGTCTCTACAGATATGTAGGGGATAGATGCCAGCAAACTAATACTGGATTTCCTTTTTTTTTTTTTAATTGGAGTACAATTGCTTTAAAATGTTATGTTAGTTTCTGCTGTAAAACAAAGGAATCTGCTATCCATACACATACATCCTCTCCCTCTTGAACCTCCCTGCAGTCCCCTATCCCATCCCTCTAGGCCATCATAGAGCACTGAGTTGAGCTCCTTGTGCTATAGCAGTTTCCCGGTAGCTACTTTACATGCCGTGGTGTACATATGTCAATTCTATTCTCTCAATTTGTTTCCCCTTCCCCTTCCTTCCCTGTGTCCACATGTCTGTTTTGTACATCTGTGTCTCTATTCCTGCCCTGAAAACAGGTTTATCTAGACCATCTTTCTGGATTCCACACATATACATTAACACAATATTTACTTTTCTTTTTCTGACTTGCTTTACTCTGCATAACTGACTCTAGGTCTATCCACATCACTACAATTGATCCAATTTCATTCCTTTCTCTCACTGAGTAATATTCCATTGTAAATATGTACCACATCTTTATCTATTCATCTGCTGATGGACAAATTTAAGTTGATTCCATGTTCTGGCTACTTTAAAATAGTGCTGCCAAGAATATTGCAGTACATGTAACACTGGTTTTCTAAGGCATTGAGAAAGATGGGAAATAATAAAAGGGCTAACTAATAATTTCATCTTTGAAATAAGATGAAATAAGTAATAATTGTATAACTTCTATAGTTACAGCAAATTCATACTTTATTTTAAAACATAATAAAACTTTAATAGAAATCAAATATTTTCAGTAAAATATTAAAGCATTTAATGAAGACTAAGTATGATACCTATAGGAGAAAAACAGTGCATGCAAAATGGAAAAATATAGGTACATCTTTATAAAATATATATATATTTTTTTTAATTTTTAATTTTTACTTTATTTTACTTTACAATACTGCATTCGTTTTGCCATACATTGACATGAATCCACCACAGGTGTACATGCGTTCCCAAACATGAACCCCCCTCCCACCTCCCTCCCCAGGATACAGGATGCTTGGGGCTGGTACACAGGGAGGACCCAGAGAGATAAAATATATTAATACTTGAAAAACTGAATTTTTTTGTGTAACAACACAGCCTACTGTCAAATGAATTGTTCATTATATCAGCAGCTAAATATCAAACTAATAACTTACAAGACTACAGAATTAATTTGTTCATTTGTGTTAGAGGATCTATCTTACAAGAAATCTAGAAACTAGAACCCCATTTCAAAATATATCCTTGGAACTTGACCTATTAGTTAAATGCTTAATTTATGTATCCATTAAATTAAACAAGAAGGAAGGGTACCACAAAATGGTCATTTTGTATTAACTTTTCTAAATACTCATGAAACATTTATTAGGAACCAGGATCAACTGAACATGATTTTAAGTTTTGATCACAAGTATTAAAGTAAAAACTTTTTAGATGCAATGGTTTTCAATTTGTGATAGATACTTAACTAAACTAGAAACTTTATTTTGTAGTTACTACAACGTCCTATAATTAATGAAGCTCCAAAGTAGGAAAATAGTATTAAAGCTATTAAGAATGAAATATCAATATTTCTTTTAAAAAAGCTACTGAATAGATATTAGTTTGTCCTAATTAATTTGGTTTCTATAGCTTCAAGTGAATGTGCTATTTATTTATTTTGAAGAAACAGTTTTTATTAATAAAAGAAATTAAATTATGCTAATCTAAAGAGTGAAATTGTTCTGTGTTTAAAAGCTTCCAAATGATTTCAGTAAACCTTTCTCAGTAAGCGCTTCCAAGCAATAAAGTTTTGCCATCTTGTTCAATAAGCAATTAAATATTGAAGACAAGGCAGCCTAGCTTCACTCCTACATACTGTACCATTAAAGCGTGAACACAGAGCTTTATCAAAGTGTGCAAGACAGCAGTATTCCTTTTTGAAAAGAAAAACTGCATCACATATTTTATATTTTAATTGAAAAGTGAGAGGTATATGTGCATCTGTGTAGGTTCATGTGTTTCTAATTGAGTTAAATGATAGCATGTATTTAAATTGAAGTTTCTAAAACATATGTATTTATGTTGCTATCTGCTTAGAGCACAATCACATTTCAGTACTTTGTATGCATTCCTTCCATACTTAGATTTTATCTAAGCTAATCAATAACATATAAGGTGAATAGTGTTGCCTAACTGTCTTGCAGCTGCTTCCAAACCTGATTTATGACACTCATATTGTATTTGCACTCATTATTTGCCTTCAATTATTAAATACATTAAATAGGATAAATTTTTTTTCAAACATCATTTGAGATTTATGGATTAAAACTAAATATGGAAAACAAGCTTAAAGTGGAGAGAACAGACTGCTGATTTTAAGTTAAATCACTTCATCTCTGTGTAATTCCTGTATCTTATATTCAAGTTTTGAAATAAATTCTTTATGCAAACCTAGATGGGAGATGTTGGTTTTGAACAATGAGATTATTCCCTGGTTATTGACTGTAAATAAGATACTAGTCATTTGCTGTTGAATGTCTAATGGCCAGACTTACCTTATATGTGGTTACTTAGCTTTATATATCTCTTTGGAAAAATAATGACATAAGTTAATTAATTATTGATTAATCTGCACTATGTAGTACTATTTAATATAAAACTAAAAATTAGAATCTTTACTCCCAGAATAAGTTTTAGTTATTAGAAAATATCAACAAACTTAAATAATCGGGAATTTCTTTATAGAACTCTAACCTTTTCAACTCTGTGTGCTGTGCTGTGCTAAATCACTTCAGTCCTATCCAGCTATTTGTGACCCTATGGCCTGTAACCTACCAGGCTCCTCTGTCCAGGCAAGAAGACAGGAGTGGTTGCCATGCCCTCCTCTTTCAACATGGCATACCTATATTCATAGGAAGACACTTGGATTTACAGAGAGCTGGACCAGAGTTTTATGGAAGAAATACACCATTTCTTACAGAACCAGACATGGAAGCAACAGTTAGAAAAAGACATGGAACAACAGGCTGGTTCAAAATTTGGCAAAAGGGTACATCAAAGCTGCATATTGTCACCCCTCATCTTTAACTTCTATACAGAGTACATCATGAGAAATGCCAGACTGGATGAAGCTCAAGCTGGAATCACCATTGCAGGGAGAAATATCAGTAACCTCAGATTTGCAGATGACACCACCTGTAAGGTGGAAAGAGGAACTAAAGAGCCACTTTGTGAAGATTAAAGAAGAGAATTAAAAGCTGGCTTAAAACTCAACATTCTAAAAACAAAGATCATGGCATCGGGTCCCATCACTTCATGACAAATAGATGGGGAAACAATGGAAAAAAGAGTGAGAGACTTTATTTTCTTGGGCTCCAAAATCACTGCAGATGGTAACTTCAGCCATGAAATTTAAAAGACACGCTCTTTGGAAGAAAAGCTATGACTAACCTAGACAGCATATTAAAAAGCAGAGCCATTACTTTACCAACAAAGGTCTGTCTAGTCAAAGCTACAGTTTTTCCAGTGGTCATGTATGGATGTGAGAGTTGGACCATAAAGAAAGCTGAGCACTGAGGAACTGGTGCTTTTGAACTGTGGTGTTGGAGAAGACTCTTGAGAGTCCCTTGGAGTGCAAAGAGATCCAACCAGTTTATCGAAAGGAATTCAGTCCTGAATACTGATTGAAAGGATTGATACTGAAGCTGAAATGCCAAAACTTTGGCCGCCTGATGGGAAGAACTTACTCAATGGAAAAGACCCTGATTCTGGGAAAGACGGAAAGCAGGGGGAGGAGGGGATAACAAAGGATGAGATGGTTGAATGGCATCACCGACCTGATGGACATGAGTTTGAGTAAGCTCCGGGAGTTGGTGATGGACAGGGAAGCCTGACATGCTGCAGTCCACCGGGTCACAAAGAGTAGGACACAACTGAGTGACTGAACTGACTGAACTGAATAACCTACCAAAAACTTCACCAACATTTTCATCTTGGAATTTATCCCCAAACCTCATGCAAAACAGAATGCAATTTGTTTTAAAAACAAATCCAATGTTATTTATATTTTGTGAAGCCAACAGTGAAACATTTTTTATGTTAAGTATTTAATCACATAGTAATAATAAGTTAATAAATAAAAAGTGATACAAAATCTACATTAGTAGCAATTTTGGTATAATACACATCCAGTATCTTCAGTTAGCTTAAGTGGCTAAAAGAAAAAAAAAATCTTTCTGTATTATTTTAATAAAAATAGCTTTGATAATGTAAAATTAATGTGCATTTGATCTTTCTTTTTTTAGATGTAGAAATATCTTAATTATAATAGAAATCTTGATTATGGACTGATCTTAGTTAATTATACTCAAAAGGACAGAGCATGTTCTTATCATTTAATATGGAACAAATCTTTTCTTCTTTGTTCATTTGTTTATTCATTTATCTCATTTTCTATGTCCTTTTTTAATTATTTATAAAATTGCATGAACTTAATACTATATTTTGTTTGTATATATTTTTCAAAATATATATTC
Organism: Oryx dammah; assembly: GCF_014754425.2. NCBI lineage: Eukaryota > Metazoa > Chordata > Mammalia > Artiodactyla > Bovidae > Oryx > Oryx dammah. The sequence goes on from NW_024070204.1 coordinate 20,607,982, forward strand.
TGATTTTTATCCACATTTTAATTGATATATGTAAAGGTTATATATCTATATATTTGTCTATATGAATACATATATAAGCATGTATACATACATGCATGTATATATAATGATCTTTTTCAGTAAGCACTATAGTTTACATATATATACACACATGTATATATATATAAACATATGTCATATATATCCATGTATAATCTACTTTTATGTTTTTAATAATTAATTTTTTAAAGTTCTACCCATGTATATGTCCCTAGGGACATGTCTAGGTAGTGCTAGTGGTAAAGAATCTGCCTGCTAATGCAGGATATATAAGAGAAGCAGGTTCAATCCTTGGGTCTGGAAGATCCCCTGGAGTAGGAAATGGCAACCCACTCCAGTATTTTTGCCAGGAAACTTCCATGGACAGAGGAGCCTGGCAGGCTATCGTTTATGGGGCCACAAATAGACATGACTGAGCATGCATGTGTGTGTTTGGAAGTGCATGCACACACACACGCAGATACACATTTAAAATGCTGCTTCAAAATGTCATACAATATTCAATGAAGTGTAGTACTACATTTTACATATTTACTCTTCTCCCAGGGATATATTCTGTAGATGGTAGATATGGATTAAATTTGAAATTATTTTTAACCTCCAAATATTTAACTAATTCTACTGAGTACCTCTAGTTTATAAATATGGATGTAAAACTAGTACCCTCTTAAGAAAAAAGATATAAGTATTCACTGTTCTAATCCAAGCCACTAGTTGATTATACTGGTGATGACACAGATATTTGATTATCTCTTAACTACTGAAATGAATGACTGAAGGAAGCAGGAATGCTGTGAAATGGAATGAACCAGAAAACAGTTTATTCAAATATCAGTAGTTTCAGATATTCTAAGATTCCATTTGTGTTTTGCTAATAAATAATTCAGTGTGTAGTCTTTAGCATGTCTACAAAGAAGTATTTGATCCACACTCCCTATGAGCCTTATATAATTTATGGTTTATTATTCAGATAAGATTGTTTTTTATTCTTTTGTTTATGAATTCAGCAACCAAATGTTTGATGACCTAATATGATTGAGTCATCATTTCTGGAGGTAGGGGTATGGCAGTGAATTTTTTAAAAAATGAAAAAAACATACAAAAAAAAAAACTTTAAGTAAGCTGGTCAGGAAAAGACTCATTTAGAACATAAGATTTAAACATACTTGGAAATAAGGGAGCAAATCATACTTTTATGTAGGGGTAGAGCATTCTAGGAAACAAAGAGTAAATGCAAATCCTAGGAGTGGGAGAATGACTGAGGTGTTTGCAGTGAACTAAGAAAGCCAATGTAGTTGGAGCAAATTGGTAGAAGGGGGAGTAAAATTTTTGCTTCAGACCATGTAGGCGCTGGATAAACATTGACTTTATCAGAATAAGATAGGGAGCCGGTGAATGGTTTGTTGCAAAGAAGATATAAAGTTAGAGATCTTTAGAGTACTCAGGCTACTTACGGACAAAATCATAAAAATATGAAATGCTGCTGCTAATGAAGTAATTAATATTATTTATATAATCATCATAAAAGAAGCAGCTTAGGATAATACAATACAACACAAAGAACTTCCTTAAAGGAAGTTAAGGAATTGTCATGTTTGACAATAACTAGTTCTGTGAATCTGACAAAGTCATTAAGACTCTTTGACCTCAGATTTCTATTGGTTGAGAGAGATTGCCAGGTATAATTTCTAATGTTTCTTCCAGGTATAAGTTTATGATTCCGAATTCCCTATGCCTTATTTGAATTGTTAGGCAGATAAACCTGTAGTTGTATTTTACTTGCTTTGTCAAACTAGCTTTTGTTGTTTGGGAAAAAGGCATTGTTTCTCTCCTTTTTAAAATTCTTAAGACTAGGTCAGGAAACAATTTCAGTTTGGTAATGGAGTTTAGTTAGGAGATGGCATAGCAATCATTTTATACAGTCATTTTTTCTACTCATTTGCAAATTCATATTTTTTTCAGAAAATTAAATCCCAAGAAAATTAGTTAAAATTTACGGCTTAATTTTATTGAAGTGCATAGGTACTGAGCATGATAATAGCTTGAAAGGTTATAATCTCACATTTCAAAATCCATGTGTATATTAATATATATCAACATACACATATTTAAGCTAAGGTAGACGGAATTCATTCTTTTATAATATAGAATAGTAATAGAAGTGAATAAAAGCAAAAGGGAAACACATTTGGATGAAAATGAAATTGTCTCATACAAAAATAGCACTGTCTAAAATGTACATCTATTTACATTAAAGATGTGGACAGCCAGAAGCCACAAAGTAAAAGTGTGGGTGCCACTGGGTCTGTGGTGTGCACTTTGGCTGTGTAAAAGCTACAGCTATGGCAACAACATTTATTAAGAACCCACAATATGTATACAATGGTTCCTCTCTTCTGTGCAAAACTTACTGTTGGCGCCACTGAATTTTTTTAATGACTGTCTAATATTAGTAAAGAAAAGTAAATGTTTCTTCCATATGTGGTTCCAAATTAAATTTTGCCTTAAATCTATATCTTCCAAAGGTCAAAACCCTGAACTACTCTGAGAATTCCCTACCAGGTTATTACAGCTGTCAGTTTTGGAGGACTGATTGCCAGCCTGCTTTACTCTAGCTTTCAATTGAAAAGCGTGAATCACAATAATTTGGTAGCCATATATTTTTAACTTTCTGCAATAAAGCTCAGTTCTCAGTATACCATATTTTATCATAATGTTGTGAAAGGTTATGAAACATTTCTCACAAGCAGGAATGTGGTCATTATGAATCTGATTCTGTATTTCACATGTGGAATGTTGTTTCCACACAGAACCCATAACAGTCATCTACAAAACTCACTTGTCACTTACAAAGTTTTAGTGTTGTCCTGATGTATAGACCTGGAATAGAAAACTAATAGCATTCTTGACTTTTAGCAGTTTTCTCTCAAATGTGGTTTTCCAAGATACATAGTTTGAGATTTATATATATATATATATAATTAAAGACTCTTTGTGTAATACCTTTTAGATTATAAAAATTAACAAAACTGATTAATATTTTGCTTAGGATTAATAATATTTTGGCATCACTTAAAATGAAATGAGAACTTATTTTCCATAAAACGAGAACTTAAATTAATTTCATTCATTCATTCACAATTGTCACTGTTGTTTAATCATGTCTGACTCGTTTTTGACCTTGTAGATTGTAGCCTGCCAGGCCCCTCTGTACCTCTGGCCATGGGATTTCCCAGGCGAGAATACTAGAGTGGGTTGACATTTCCTCCTTCAGGGGATCTTCCTGACCCAGGGATAGAACCCGTATCTCCTGCATATGCTGTGTTGGCAGGCAAATTCTTTATTATTGTGCCACCTTCACAATATAAGGTAGAAAATTTTTAAGAAACTTTGTTTAGATTTCATAAATTTTGCCTTTTATTTCTGAGACTGGGTTCAGTAATATATTTTTATTGAACAAGATTTTCTAAAGAGGATTATTTAAATTCTATATGTGCTTAATGAAAAACTGTAAAGCTATTACTATAGAATATAGCTGGTATTGTGACATGTAAAATTATTATCCTTGTCCTCAAGAGACTTTCTATGAAGGAAAAAAAAAACTCATTCATTCATTCATTCCATAAAACAGTTTTCAAGGGCATCCCATGCATCCAAAACTGACACAATGACATGCCCAGAACTGATTTAGTTATTTTTGATGACAAGGATGATAAGAAGCATTTACTGTCATTAAATATGCAGTATTTGATGCATATCTGATGCACAAACCAAAATGACTGAAGCACCAGGTGAAGAAAGTGTCAATAAGACCTGATGAAAAAAACCGCTTTCTATAAAGTAGTCAACTAAAGTTTAACTAGTGTCAAAATATGCTACAAAACTACAATAGAAAATAAAGATGTGGCTAACACTTCTCATTTTATAATCATGGAATTTATTACCTGCTTAAACACATTTCACTCACTTTTGCAAGTGTGTATGTTAAAATAATGTAATTTAAGTAATTCTTAAAATATAAAAAGTATCTTGTCAGATTTGTACATAAAGATTGCCACTGAATTTGTAAAAAAGGGAATTCAATTGAGACTAACACAAAAAAGGAAAACAAAACAAAACAAGAGTACAAAGAATGCAAAAAAAAAAAAAGGGTACCCCCAGGGACTTCCTTGGTGGTTCAGTGGTTAATAATTTGCCTCGAATGATGTGTATGTCTGTGTGTTAGTCACTCAGTCGTGTCTGATTCTTTGCAACCCCAGAGACTGTAGCCCGCCAGGCTCCTTTGTCCACGGGGATTCTCCAGGCAAGAATACTGGAGTGGGTTACCATTCCCTTCTTCAGGGGATCTTCCCGATCCAGGGACCAAAGCCGGGTCTCTCTCATTGCAGATGGATTCTTTACTGTCTGATCCACCAGAGAATAAAGGGAACATGAGTTTGATCCCTGGTCTGGGAAGATCCCACATGCCATAGTGCAACTAAGCCATGTGCCACAATTACTGAGCCCCCCACTCTAGAGCCTGTGAGCCACAACTATTGAGAGTGTAGGCCACAACTACTGAAGCCTTACTTTTCTAGGACTCATGGTTTATAATATGAGAAGCCGTCACAATGAGAACCCCCCATAGGGCAGTGAAAAATGCAGTTCACTGGCTGCAACTAGATAAAGCCCACGTGCAGCAACAGAGACCCAGCACAACCATAAATAAATAAATTAACAAATAAATGCAACTTTAAGAAAAGAAATGTACAAAGTGCTCTACAGAATGTATAAATGGAGAGGGATACACACACAGAGAAATGGGCAAATTAGTCCATGTTTCAAGAAGTTAGAAATAAAGAAATATTTAAACCAAATATTGCAAAAATTGAATACATATATATAATTTGGCAGCCAAGTATATGTAGGGTGTGAGAAAGAAGACAACATCAAACAATACTCTAGAGGATTATCCCAGGACAAATTTTTCTGAGAAGAAAGTGTTTATTGAATTCTTGGTGTGCTGAATTTAAGCTGGTTTCAGGGATTCCAGATGGAGATGTCAAGAAAACAGTCATAATGCAACTCTCATTTCCAGAGGGTCTAAAATGCAGTGTGGAATTAATTACATAGAAGTTCAAGTAACTGGAATATATGAAATCCTTAAAGGAGGGTAGTTCACAAAATAGTCAAAATATTGTCACAGGTCAGATTTCTCAAAAACATGTTTACCCAAAGAAAATGATCAGGTGGCTTTTTTTTTTTTCTACAAAATGACAAACCTATGACTATTTCATTATAAAATGTCAATTTACTGAAAATATCTATTACCTGAGTTTACTGGTTATATGTAAATTAAGTAATGACTTTTATTCACATTAGTTTGATAACATCATGAAACTGCCATCAGAGGACACTTAGGGTATTTACAATGTCAAGGCGATGTTTATTTTAAAATTTAGAAAATTATAACACATATACTGTCCAGAAATAAAGCATATTTCTACCTGGGAAGTGAGAAATATAGAATTGATGGAAGAAGCGTGAATAAATATATACATTTGTATATGTTTATAAATATAAAATTTTTATGACTAGTATCATGATTTCTACATTGTAAAGTCAGAAGTAATGAAAACCAAAGCCAGTATAGAATCAGGAAGGCAATAAGATTTATTATCCCCGGTATCTTCATTATTCAAATACTCCTAGGATCACAAATATTTTGAAGGGATTTGTCCCATGAAAGTCAGTTCGTTAGTGTTCATCTAATAGACTTAAAACCTTTTGGACCTAGATAATATTTTAGAAAACAATATTTCAACTGCATTTAACCATATTTTTAGAGAACACTGAATTTGAAGTCCACATTTTCATCAAAACCTCACAGTAAATTATAACACTCCTGAGATCCAGGATCCCACATTGTAGATCAGAGATCATGTTAACAATCATGGTGATGAAACAATATTCATGAAGTGATATGTTTTAAGATGGTTTTACTTTTTAAATGATAAATACTATATAAAATTAATGATCAGAAACATGTTACAACTACCCTTAAAAAATTCAAATCACTAATTCCTTCTAGGATTAACAGTTTGGTTCACTGAGTAGAATCATTTAATAAAAGTTTGATGACAGATCATATGTTACCCAGCATATTGAAAAGCTAAATTATTTAGCAATCAAAAAGTACTTTTAGTAAGGTGGCCAGTGGTTTAATAGGCGAAGCAGGATATTTGGCAAGTTGAAGAAATGCTTTAAAGGATTGTGTGGAAAGCACAGGCAGGAACCAGGCCTCAGTTCAGTTCAGTTCAGTCGCTCAGTCGTGTCCAACTCTTTGTGACCATATGGACTTAAGTAGGCCAGGCCTCCCTGTCCATCACCAACTCCCAGAGCCTACTCAACCTCATGTCCAAAGAGTCAGTGATGCCATCCAATAATCTCATCCTCTGTCTTCCCCTTTTCCTCCTGTCTTCAATCTTTCCCAGCATCAAGGTCTTTTCAGATGAGTTAGTTCTTCCAATCAGGTGGCCAAAGTATTGGAGTTTTAGCTCCAACATCCGTCCTTCCAATGAATATTCGGGACCGATCTCCTTTAGGATGAACTGGTTGGATCTCCTTGCAGTCCAAGGGACTCTCAAGAGTCTTCTCCAGCACCACAGTTCAAAAGCATCAATTCTTCAGCACTCAGCTTTATAGTCCAACTCTCACATCCATACATTACCACTGGAAAAACCATAGCATCGACTAGACAGAACTTTGTTGACAAAGTAATGTCTCTGCTTTTTAATAAGTTGTCTAGGTTGGTCATAATTTTTCTTCCAAGGAGCAAACATCTTTTAATTTCATGGCTGCAGCCACCATGTGCAATGATTTTGGAGCCCCCAAAATAAAGTCTGCCACTGCTTCTACTGTTTCCCTATCTATTTCCCAGAAAGTGATGGGACCAGATGCCATGTTCTTAGTTTTCTGAATGTTGAGTTTTAAGCCAACTTTTTCACTCTCCTCTTTCACTGTCATCAAGAGGTTCTTTAGTTCTTCACTTTCTGTCATAAGGGTGGTGTCATCTACATATATGAGCTTATTGATATTTCTCCTGGAAATCTTGATTCCAGCTTGTGTTTCATCCAGTCTGGCCGTTCTCATGATGTACTCTGCATATAATTTAAATAAGCAGGGTGACAATATGCATACTCGATGTACTCTTTTCCCAGTTTGGAATTAGTCTGTTGTTTCATGTCTAGTTCTGTTTCTTCTTGACCTGCATACATATTTCTCAGGAGGCAGGTCAGGTGGTCTGGTATTCCCATCTCTTGAAGAATTTTCCACAGTTTGTTGGAATCCACACAGTCAAAAGCTTTGGTGTAGTCAATAAACTACTCTAGATAAACTAGGATACAGTTTTCCTAAATACAGGACACCTTCAGTTGAATATCTTTCCCTCTTTTACTAGCTATAAGAGAACACAGCATTCTTTACATTAATTATTTCTGTCAAATGTTTAACAACCCGTGTTCTTTATGGGAGCAGCCTTTTCATATCTCCTTTTTAAGAAAGGGAGTGTGTGTGTGTGTGCGCATGTGTGTGCCTGCACATGCGCGCAAGAAGGCGTGTATGTCTGTGAGTTTACATCATCATTTTCATTCCATTATTAGTCATAGATGCCTCTTTGTGATGCACTCTTAAGTCTACCTCCAAAGTCATATGCGTAAATATTACTTACTTGGCACAAATCCAGTCTATTAACTAATGAAATGTGAAATCAGAAAAGCATTAAAAGGCTAAATTGAAAGCAAAGAAGCCTGATGATTGCATTCAGCATTCAAATATACGTATGTAGGAGATATGAAGGTGAAGAAATAAACTTTCTTGTATCTCTTCCTGTGTTTATAGACAATATGATGTGAATAATCACTAACTGTTTCCACTTAAATGCACGAGTTACCCTTGGGCATCAATTATAACCAAACTGAGGACATAAGCAACAGCTAAAAGCTGACAAATGCATGTGTAGAAAGCCCCTTAAAACATAATCACTTTCCCATCAAGGTAGAAGCCAGGATATCATAACCAGGCAATTGGGACACCTTGTCAGTTATGCATAAATTGGGCAATAAAGAAAATAGCTTTACATAAGGAATGCCACGTTCTAAGAAAGCTGTTGACGGAATGAAAGTTTGACTTCAATTTGGACTTGCATGCTCTGTCTCCAACATCACTAAAAGGTGCCAGGTCCTCCATTTATAAATATTAAAAGCCAAATAATAAAAAGACTGCTAAAATCTGCTCCCATGACAAACCAAATAGATTTTCTTAGTTTAAACTTAGAATCTTGGGGAAAATAGGCTCTGAAATTCATATACAACATGTGAAACACAGGAAAGACATTTTGAATTTGTTAAAAAAATTTCCCCACGTGCAAATTTCTATCCTCTGTTAACTCCTGAGCTAGAGCACAGAATATCGCCCTAAACACAAGAGGTCTTCACCTAATTTATCTACTGTTCCCTCCAACACAATATATTCAGACTGGATGTATTATTGCTCACCATGTACCCTTTGTGTGTGTGTGTGTGTATGTGAGTGTGTGTGTGTTAAGTCACTTCAGTTGTGTCCAACTCTTTGTGACCCTATGGACTATAGCTCGCCAGACTCCTCTGTCCATGGGATTCTCCAGGCAAGAATACTGGAATGAGTTGCCATTTCCTTCTCTAGGGGATCTTCCCAAACCAGGGATCAAACCCACATCTCTTATGTCTCCTGAACTGGCAGGTGGGTTCTTTACCACTAGTGCCACCTGGGAAGCCCATGCCCCCTTTAGTGTTTCTAATTTTGATAAGGAAGCTTCAGTTCAAATAATTGGGCAAAATCTCAGGTTGGGTTCTCTGAAAGCAGATCGAGATGGTGTTTGTGATGTGAGGGTTTTTTTTTTTTTTTAAGGATAGTCTTTGGACAAAGGAAAGGAACATTGCTACACTGGGCCAAGGGAGAAGTACGGCATGCCTTGCTGGTGAATGAAGACTCAGGCAAAGCTTTGGATCTAGAAGACCATCAAGTGGTCTTTAACCAGCTTCAAATGGCTGGAACTTTCTGTCGTCTCTTTGGTTGGTCACTGGATTCATGCTGCCCTTGGGAAGGGCATGATCTCAGGTCCAGTGTCTTCTGTGCCATTAGGGTGGCCGGAACAAGCTCCCAGCTGCAGGCACTCTACTGGCCCCAGCTGGACACCAGACCCTTCTTTGAAGGCAATCTGGGACCACATCAGCCTGTCTACTGCATTCACACCCAATTCTCATACCCTCAACAAGTCTAAGAGATGTTGAAGTTCTACCTTTCTACATCTTTTGTAGCTTTGCTGCTGCTGTTTTAATCTCAGCTGTCTTTTTCTTGTTTTGGGGGTTGTCGTTGTTCAGTTTCCCTGTCATGTTGGAATCTGCGATCCCACGGACTGCAGCATGACAGGCCTCCCTTTCCCTCACCATCTCCCAAGGTTGCCCAAGTTCATGTCCATTGCATCAGTGATGCCATCCAGCCATCTCAACCTCTGATGCCCTCTTCTCCTTCTGCCCTCAATGTCTCCCAGCATCAGGGAGTTTTCCAATGAGTTCGGTGTTCACATCAAGTGACCAAAATACTGGCGCTTCAGCATCCGTCCTTCCAGTGAGTATTCAGGTTCAGATTATTCCTTTGAGACTTACTGGCTTGATCTCTTCAGTGTCCAAAGGACTCTCTGAATTCTTCCCCAGCACTACAGTTAAAAGGCATCAATTCTTTGGCACACTGCCTTCTTTCTGGTCCAACTCTCACAACCGTACAAGACCACTAGGAAGACCATAGTCTTGACTACATGGACCTTTTTAAGCAAGTTGATATCTCTGCTTTTCAACACATTTTATAGGTGTTATAGCTTTCCTTCCAAGAAGCAATCGTCTTCTGATTTCATGGCTGCAGTCACCATTTGCAGTGATTTTAGAGTCTAAGAAGAGGAAATCTGTTATTGTTTCAAATTTCCCCCTTCTATTTGCCATGAAATAAGGGGACTGGATACCATGGTATTAGTTTTTTTTTTTATGTTTATTAATTTTAAACCAGTTTTTCCACTCTCCTCCTTCACTCTCCTCAAGAGATTGCTTAGTACCTCTTTGCTTTCTGCTATTAGAGTGGTATTATCCAGTGTCTGAGGTTGTTGATATTTCTCCTGACTACCTTGATTCCAGCCTGTAACTCGTCCAGACAGTCATTTCTTGTGATGTGTGCAGCATACAAGTTAAAGAAACAGGGTGACAACAGACAGCCCTGTCACACTCCTTTCTCAATCCTGAACCAATCAGTTGTTCTGTACAGGGTTCTAACTGTTGCTTCTTGACCCACATACAGGTTTCTCAAGAGACAGGTAAGATGGTCTGGTATTCCCATCTCTTTAAGAGCTTTCCAGTTTGTTAATGATTCACACAGTCAAAGGCTTTAGTGTAGTCGATGAAACAGAGGAAGATTTTTTTCTGAAATTCTCTTGCTTTCTCTATGATCCAGTGACTATTCACAATTTGATCTCTGGTTCCTCTGCCTTTTCTAAACCCTGCATGGACATTTTGAATTTCTTGGTTGGCATAATGCTAAAGCCTAGCATACAAGGTTTTAAGCATGACCTTACTAGCATGGGAGATGGAGTACAATTGCCCAATGGTTTGAATCTTCTTTAGTACTGCCCTTCTTGGGAATTTGGATGAGGACTGATCTTTTCTAGTCCTGTAGCCACTGCTTGTTCTTCCAGATTTGCTGACATATTGTATGCAACACTGATAGCATCAGTTTATAGGGTATTGCATAGCTCTACTGGAATTCCACTGTATCCACTAGCTTTACTGACAGCAGTGCTTTCTAAGGCCCACCTGACTTCACATTCCAGAATGTCTGGCACCGGGTGACTAACAACACTGTTGTGGTTATCCAGTTCACTAAGATCTATTTGTACAGTTCTTCAATGTATTCTTCCCATCTCTTCTTGATATCTTCAGCTTCTTCCAGGTCCCTCCTTTTTTGGTCCTTTATTTGTGCCCATCTTTGGGCAAAATGTTCCCATGATATTTCCAATTTTCCTGAAGAGATTGCTAGTCTTTCCTCTTCTGTTGTTTTCCTCTATTTTAAGCTTTGTTCACTGAAGAAGGCCTTGTCTCTCCCTGCTATTCTTAGGTGCTCTGCATTTAGTTCAGTGTATATTTACCTTTCTCTTTTGCTTTTCACTTCTCTTTTTTCTTCAACTATTTACAAATCCTCCTCAGATAACCACTTTGCCTTCTTGCTTTCCTTTTTCTTTGGGATGCTTTTGTGCCCACTTTCCTTTCCTCTTTTAATGCTGAAAGTTCTTCTTTCATGAGCATCTTAAATTCCATACCAAAGCCCCTCTGCCTTTTAGCTAGGTCCACACTTGCTTTGACTAATTTAATAGCTATTCACCTACACTTGGACCAACAGAACTTTGATTTAATCTCTGTGTCATGATCTTCAAATTCTTCTTCCTTTTGTTCAGGCTCTTTCTTCCAGTATAAGAGCTTTCTCATGCCACCTTCACATCAGCCTGTTAAGTGTTTACTCTCTTATAAGAACACTTTCAACCACCAGCAATTTTCAACTCTGAATCAGTTACATACCAAGCAAAAATTTTAGCAAGCAAACTTGTCGCTTTAGTAATATTAATGTAAAATATATGTGAACAATGCCTGGTGAAGTGACTCATATATATGGGCAATGAGCATGAAAGAGAGGAGAAGAGAGAAAGTTGGAAATGGACATACAAAAAAATCAACTGTTTCAAAATGGTGTTGTTTTTTTGTTTTTTTTTGCCATGCCACATGGCTTGTGTAGGATCTTAGTTCCATGACCCACCCACACCCCCTGCATTTGAAGTGCAGAGTCTCAACAACTGGACCACCAGAAAAGTCTCCAAAATGAGGTGTTTTAAGTCAAGAAAAATGTCAAATAAATTGCTTACCAAATAACCATCTGTGTGACATCAACAAAGGTATGTACCTCTCTGAATTTTATTTACCAAATATGTAAAATGTTGCTGATAATGGAAAGCAAATAGGGATTTAAGTCACAGTTTCCGGCACACAGTTGGTGCTCAATAAATTATAATTATTACAACTCTGGCTTGTGAGGCCAGATAAATGAAATTTCTGGCTGTTCTATCTATTGGCATGATAATTAACCTGTTTTTAACAAGATATTTCAAAGATTTATGTGAAAAATCAAGTACCTCACTGGGACATAAGACAACAGGCTGAAAATTAGGACCAAGATGGTGAGGGAAACAATTTTAAATATACTTACACTGAAAATATTAGAATTTTAAAATTGAAGATCGATTTTTAAGTTTGGTTATTTTTCAAAAAAAAAAAACCACTCAATGTGAAGTTTGGTGTGTGCTTTATTAAGATGTTGTTTTCATCTGAGCATATTTAGTTATACACTAATATAAATACTATTTCTGAGTGAAATAAAGTAGCTTTACAGAATGGACCTGGAGTCCTTGCTCACCATAGATCTATGAGTAAAGCTGACTCAAAACAATTTTCTAAAGAGAAGCTGATCCCTGATTGTGGACACCCTATGACTCACCCCAAATGGCTTTACTGAGATTTTAGGCTTCCATAAAAGGATTAAAACCCTAACCCCAGGTTGACTATTTCTAAAGAACATGGCTCTAAATTCCCATGGCTACCTAAAAGACCTCTATTTTTGGCATTTGCCAAGGAGTTAATCTGAAATCAATGTCAGCCAAAATTTGCTAAAGGAATTATGATGCTAGATGATTTCCAAGGATGTAATCTGATCTGTCTTTATAATTGGTTTTACTAAGTTGTGATTGTGGCTCAGATGGTAAAGCGTCTGTCTACAATGTGGGAGACACAGGTTCAATCCCTGGGTTGGGAAGATCCCCTGGAGAAAGAAATGGCACCCCACTCCAGTACTCTTGCCTGGAAAATCCCATGGACAGAGGACCCTGGTAGGCTACAGTCCACGGGGTCGCAAAGAGTCAGACACTACTGAGTGACTTCACTTTCACTTTCAAGTTGTGATTGTAGGGTTGTGCTGCCAGTTTTAGGTAACTCTTCATCAGTCTTGTTAAAGGGTGTTAAAGTGGATGACTGAAGGTATCTGGGCACCTTGAATGCAAGGAATTGTATCTATATCTTCATTAATGAACCTGGCATGCTATCATCCATGGGGTCACAAAGAGTTGGATACAACTTAGTGGCTGAGCAATAACAACAACAGTGTACCTAGTATCTGATATATAGTAGGTTAAATAAATATTTGTGGATAATTGATTCTACTTTAATACAGTATCTTCATCAGCAGAGCATTCAGAATAAATACTTCTCTCATTATGACACCAAAAAGTATCATGGTTTCTCCGGACAGTAGTCACTGGTAGAACTGATGCTGAAGCTGGACTTCCAATACTTTGGCCACCTGCTGAGAAGAACTAACTCACTGGAAAAGCCTCTCATGCTGGGAAAGATTGAAGGCAGGAGGAGAAGGGGATGACAGAGAATGATATGGTTGGATGGCATTACCAACTCATGGACATGAGTTTGAGCAAGCTCTGGGAGTTGGCAATGGACAAGGGAGGCCTGCATGCTTGCGTCCATGGGGTCACAAAGAGTTGGACATAACTGAGCGACTGAACTGAACTGAACTTCCCTGGACAATTAGTTTATTTTTGTATGAAGTTCATTTAAGGCTATGAGGAAAAAAATTCCCTCTAACATTAATTTTCAAGAGTTTGGTGACAAACTTCTGTTCCAACTAGTATTAGGTAGTAACAGCATTAGGTAACTAATACTGGTCACTAAGTTATGATATTTAAGCCTGAGTTCCTGACACAGTTTGTAGTAAAATTTTAATTTCTATATATTTTTTCTTACTTATATTTTAAATTCCTTGGGAGTCATTTGAGATTCTGTTTGGAAAACAAAGAATGGATAGAAAGCTAAATAGAAAGAAAGAGATGTCACCTAAATCGTCTTTCTAGTCTAAGATTATACTGGGTTTATAATCATTAATGGGTGTTGTAGATGAAAGACAATTATTGTAAATGGCCAGGACCATAGGGATTCACCCAAAAGTTTTTATTCATCTTTCCCCCACAATCCCCTTCCCTACTCCATTCCTAACAAAAGTTGAATTATTTTGACCGATTATTATTGTGATGTCATCACCTATGTTAAGCAGAAGTTTATTTTAAATTAAAAATAATCTTAAGAATGGACATGAGATTTCATTTAAGGGTAACAGCATTGTTCCAAATATATAGTGTGATGATGGCTACACAACTCTGTTCAGTTCAGTTCAGTTTAGCCGCTCAGTCGTGTCCAACTCTTTGCAAATGCTTAAATGTAATATTTACTTAAATTTCAATAAAGCACCCTTTTTTAAAAAGTATGCTTGCATCAGTTTCCTGTTGCTACCATAATATATTACCATAAGCCTAGTGAAATGCAATAGGACCCTATGGTCTTTGTTCCCCATGTCCTCAGCTTGCCTTTTGTCTGTGGAAAACCTTTAGCCAAATAATAAGTTTAATCAGAGAAGTGAGAAAATGCAGAAACAAAGGAAACCAAATAATAATAATAATGTAGTTATTAAACATAGTCAAGGACCTTTAGCTCCTTCTCTAGGGCTATAGATAATACTGTGAGCCATATCTGGTTGCTGCCTTATTGGTGCTGAAAACTCCACCAGGGAGAAGAGGTTAACTACATGATGACCAGATTGTAGCCATGGCATCAGCTGCCACAATTCCAAGAATTGGCCTCAAGAAATGGAAACAAACTGACCTTGGAACTAAAGATAAACTGTACTTAAAACATTCAAGATAACACAGGTCAGATGACTGAAGACCAATTTCAAGATTACTGTCAGAATTGACTGTGCTGTTTCTTCGAGTAACCCCCTCCCTCAGCTTCTAAAAGCTCTTGCCCACTGATTGATAGTAGAGAAGGTCGACCTTTGGACTGGCATCTTGCGAGCCCTCCCACCTAGGCTTGCCAGCATCCAAAATAAAAGTTTCTTTTCCCACCAACCTGGCTTCTTCATTGGCTTTTGAGCAGCAAGCAGCGGGACTCCACTTTCAGTTACATTAGTAGCTTAGAGCATCAGAGATGTGCTCTCTTAGGGTCTGAAGTTCAGGAGGCTGAATGCAGTTGTGCCAGGCTAGTTAGTGTTAATGTGTCACCTAGGAGGACACCTTCTGGAGACTCTGAGAGGAGAATTCACTTCTTTGCCCTTTTCAGCATTTAAGTGGCCACTGTTATTTTTTGAGGCTTCTTAGGTGGCACAGTGGTAAAGAATTTGCCTGCAATGCAGGAGACGCAAGAGACTTGGGTTTGATCCCTGAGTTGGGGAGATTCCCGGAAGAAGGAAATGGCAACCCACTCCAGTATTCCTGCTTGGGAAATTCATGGACAGAGGAGCCTGGTGGGCTACAATCCATAGGGTTGCAAGGATTGGGACATAACTGAGAGACTGATCATGCATGCAAGTTTAGAGCAGGTCATCAGGGAATTCTCATTCCATATGAGTTCCCCCAAAGACTAACAAGTACTTTGTTAGAGAATTTATGTTAGACAATAGTCTCCCCAAATAAGCCACTTCAACATGATTTTTCATTTGGGGTGAGTGAAGCAAAAAAAAAAAAAACTTTCATAAATGCTCTGGCTCCCAAGTGATTCCATTAATAAACAAGTAAATAACACAAAATCAAAAAATAAATATCAAGCCTTAAAAGCAACCAGAATGAAACAACAAAGACCAAAATATAATAAATCATGGCATAGTGTCTCTTTTCACCAAAACTTTTATATCTAATTTGATAATACTCCAGTTTGACATTATCCTTTTTGACATGTTGAAATTTCCTTTCATTTCAAGCAAGTATGCATCTAATAGAAGAAAAAAAAAATTGATCTTGTTATCCATATGACCACCTTGAGGGCACACGGCAGTTTGCAGTACACATGGTGATGCTTATGGTGTCAATAACAATGTCTAAATAACACAAGTTTTAACTATAGTCATCTTTTATCATCATGGAAGCTCCCTGGGCTCCTTTTAATTTGATCATATTATAATGTGCTGTCCTGATTTTCATGAATTAGGGCAAAGTCACCCTTACTCACCATCTGAAGTCTCAGATGTTCCTTCCCACCCAGTAATGAAAATGAGAATTATTTTCCTTGGCAACTCAGATGGTATTCTGGTTAATTATGTGGATATAATTCTTAGATTATTGCATATTTTATAGCTGAAAAGCCCTCTACTTTATAGCCAGGTCTTTTTTAAAAAAACTTTCTTAAAATAGTATTTCTCTAGTATTTTGTCAAATTTTAAAACATATTAAATTAGCCTGAAATTCTTTTTTGGAAGAAGACAGGCTGTAACATTTTAAAATCCAATCCTGTTTTGTATTCATTTCACAAGACTTACAAGTGATGTCTATACAATCAAGTACAATATGTCCATAAAAATTTCATATTCAGGAAGGGCCAGTTTAGAAGGTGTAAGCAAGAAAGTGTAAATATACAAATACTGGATTAGTTTCTTTTCTGAAACATTTTAAGCCATTTTAAGAATGGCTTCCTAACTACACTGCCTTTAGAAGTAGATATTCATTACTTCTCTCAAAAAATTAAAAGAGGGGGAAGGAGAGCTCATTAAGAAATAAATTAATGATAAAATATTATTTATTGTAGTTAAAATATATTATATACTTAGAAATTATAAGATAACATAGATTACATTGTGGAATCAGATATTCTTTACAAATATGTTGACTGGATTATAATGCTGGTATATCCTGAATGAATGGATGGAATAAATTTATAAACTAATTTCTTTTCAATTATAATCTGCATAGCTGGTCAGTGTCAGGGACTATAACTTGTTTTCTATTGACATATCATATCACCACATTTTCTTAACAATTTGATAAGACTCTAAAAGCCAATCCTGAAGGTGGGTGTGGAATGTTTGTTCTAAGGATGACTTCACATCATTAACCCCTGCCAACTAATGAATTTAGAAAATTTTATGTCTTCTCATTAAAAAAGCACATATAGATATAACAAAATGTACTATTTAAAAATGTTATAAACATTTTACAACCAAATGAAAGCTTCTCATACTATGTGTCATCTCATTTTACAAATTTAAGAATCCCCTAAAATGACTGCAATGTCTGATATCTGCTATTGACCACATCTGTAATTTATTACATGGGCTTAACAAACATCATTTCATTTAATCATTTAATAATCTTGAAGACAGTCATTAATGAATGTTATGGAGAAGAGGAGTTCATAGTCTGCACAGTAGCCAAGTGAATGTCAACATTCTAGGAATCAGTGAACTAAAATGGACTGGAATGGGTAAATTTAACTCAGATGACCATTATATCTACTACTGTGGGCAGGAATCCCTGAGAAGAAATGGAGTAGCCATCATGGTCAACAAGAGAGTCCGAAATGCAGTACTTGGACAATCTCAAAAATGACAGAATGATCTCTGTTCATTTCCAAGGCAAACCATTCAATATCAGAATAATCCAAGCCTATGCCCCAACCAGTAACACTGAAGAAGCTGAAGTTGAACGGTTCTATGAAGACTTACAAGACCTTTTAGAAATAACTCTAAAAAAAGATGTCCTTTTCATAATAGGGAACTGGAATGCAAAAGTAGGAAGTCAAGAAACACCTGGGGTAACAGGAAAGTTTGGCCTTGGAATACAGAATGAAGCAGGGCAAAGGCTAATAGAGTTTTGCCAAGACAATGCACTGGTTATAGCAAACACCCTCTTCCAACAACACAAGAGAAGACTCTACACCTGGACATGACAAGATGGTCAACACTAAAATCAGATTGATTATATTCTTTGCAGCCAAAGATGGAGAAGCTCTATACAGTCAACAAAAACAAGACCAGGAGCTGACTGTGGCTCAGATCATGAACTGCCAAAATAAATTGCCAAATTCTGACTTAAATTGAAGAAAGTAGGGAAAACCACTAGACCATTCAGGTATGACCTAAATTAAATCCCTTATGATTATACAGTGGAAGTGAGAAATAGATCTAAGGGACTAGAACTGATAGACAGAGTACCTGATGAACTATGGACAGAGGTTTGTGACATTGTACAGGAGACAGGGATCGACAACCATCCCCACGGAAAAGAAATGCAAAAAAGCAAAATGGCTGTCTGAGGAGGCCTTACAAATAGCTGTGAAAAGAAGAGAAGTGAAAAGCAAAGGAGAAAAGGAAAGATGTAAGCACCTGAATGCAGAGTTCAAAGTATAGCAAGGAGAGATTAAAAAAGCTTTCCTCAGTGATCAATGCAAAGAAATAAAGGAAAATAACAGAATGGGAAAGACTAGAGATCTCTTCAAGAAAATTAGAGATACCAAGGGAACATTTCATGCAAAGATGGGCTCGATAAAGGACAGAAATGGTACAGACCTAACAGAAGCAGAAGATATTAAGAAGAGGTGGCAAGAATACACAGAACTGTACAAAAAAGAGGTTCACGGCCCAGATAATTACGATGGTGTGATCACTCACCTAGAGCCAGACATCCTGGAATGTGAAGTCAAGTGGGCCTTAGAAAGCATCACTACGAACAAAGCTAGTGGAGGTGATGGAATTGCAGTTGAGCTTCAAATCCTGAAAGATGATGCTGTGAAAGTGCTGCACTCAATATACCAGCAAATTTGAAAAACTCAGCAATGGCCACAGGACTGGAAAAAGTCAGTTTTCATTCCGATTCCAAAGAAAGGTAGTGCCAAAGAATGCTCAAACTATCACACAATTGCACTCATCTCACATGCTAGTAAAGTAATGCTCAAAATTCTCAAGCCAGACTTCAGCAGTACGTGAACCATGAACTTCCAGATGTTCAAGCTTGTTTTAGAAAATGCAGTGGAACCAGAGATCAAATTGCCAACATTTGTTGGATCATCGAAAAAGCAAGAGAGTTTCAGAAAAACATCTATTTCTGCTTTATTGACTATGCCAAAGCCTTTGACTGTGTGGATCACAATAAACTGTGGAAAATACTGAAAGAGATAGGAATACCAGACCACCTGACCTGCCTCTTGAGAAACCTATACGCAGGTCAGGAAGCAACAGTTAGAACTGGACATGGAACAACAGACTGTTTCCAAATAGGAAAGGAGTACGTCAAGGCTGTATATTGTCACCCTGCTTATTTAACTTACATGCAGAGTACATCATGAGAAACACTGGGCTGGAAGACACACAAGTTGCAATCAAGATTGCCAGGAGAAATATCAATAACCTCAGATATGCAGATGACACCACCCTTATGGGAGAAAGTGAAGAGGAACTATAAAGCCTCTTGATGAAAGTAAAACAAGAGACTGAAAAGTTGGCTTAAAGTTCAACATTCAGAAAACGAAGATCATGGCATCTGGTCCCATCACTTCATGAGAAATAGATGGGGAAACAGTAGAAACAGTGTCAGACTTTATTTTGGAGGGGTCCAAAATCACTGCAGATGGTGATTGCATCCTTGAAATTAAAAGACGCTTACTCTTGGAAGGAAAGTTATGACCAACCTAGATAGCATATTTAAAAGCAGAGATATTACTTTGCCAACAAAGGTGTGTCTAGTCAAGGCTATGGTTTTTCCAATGGTCATGTATGGATTTGAGCGTTGGACTGTGAAGAAAGCTGAGCACCAAAGAATTGATGCTTTTGAACTGTGGTGTTGGAGGAACTCTTGAGAGTCCCCTGGACTGCAAGGAGATCCAACCAGTCCTTTCTGAAGGAGATCATTCCCAGGTGTTCATTGGAAGGAATGATGCTAAAGCTGAAACTCCAATACTTTGGCCACGTCATGCAAAGAGTTTACTCATTGGAAAAGACCCTGATGCTGGATGGAATTGGTGGCAGGAGATGTGGACGACAGAGGATGAGATGGCTGGATGGCATCACCGACTCGA
Organism: Oryx dammah; assembly: GCF_014754425.2. Taxonomy (NCBI): domain Eukaryota; kingdom Metazoa; phylum Chordata; class Mammalia; order Artiodactyla; family Bovidae; genus Oryx; species Oryx dammah. The sequence continues at coordinate 20,628,027 of NW_024070204.1, forward strand.
TGGACATGAGTTTGCATGAACTCTGGGAGTTGGTGATGGACAGAGAGGCCTGGGGTTCTGGGATTCATGGTGTCGCAAAACTCAGACACAACTGAGCGATTGAACTGAACTGATACCACAGACAGAAGAAGAACTAAAATGACAATATTACCTCCTGTATATTCACTTCCAGAATCTAAAAGGGTGGTAAACAAATGGGATTATGTTGACCCAGTAAATGTAAATGCTTTTGTATGATATGCTTATTTCCTACCAATTAAGAAACACTAGAGGTGTGGTTTTATGTTTTCTAGAGTTAAAACCCATGATTGCAGGACTAACAGCTTTCTTAAAGATTTTAGTAATTAGTTGTTTGCATCATGTAACTTCCTAAGGGATAATGAAGGGGACTAAAAAGGAAAAAGGAGAGAGACAAAATGGCATATATGAATCTCTGCAATGGTAAATGACTAATAAAATTGTACTGCTGCTGCTGCTGCTGCTAAGTCGCCTCAGTCGTGTCTGACTCGTTGCGACCCTATAGACAGCAGCCTACCAGGCTCCCCCATCCCTGGGATTCTCCAGGCAAGAACACTGGAGTGGGTTGCCATTTCCTTTTCCAATGCATGAAAGTGAATTGTACTATCACCTATAATTATCTTTATCCTAAATTTTGAAGAAACAGGATGATATAGAAAAAATTATCGATCTATGTTACGATCTTTTCTGTTAGCAAGTTTCCCTGAGACATCGATCAGACAACTCACTTTACTAATTGTGTTTTCTAAGCTATAAAATGACTTGTTGCAGCTTTTGGAGTATTGAGCTTTTAAAGTTAGGTCAAGTTTTAAAATTAAATCACTTGATCAGACCTCTGATTCTACAAATATATAGGAGATGTATATTTCCCTATTCTTCCCATTGTGTATAACTAAAATCCTGAGCAGTTGTAAACATAATGAACACAAAAGACTCTGATGGGTAAAGAGAAAAAGAAAGATGAACTAGGGATCTCAGAATCACAAAATAATACAGTGATATTGTTCTCTAGGTTTTCTTTTTGTTCCATGTATTGTACAAAGGAGATGTGTTAAAGGAGATGGTGTTAAAGGAGATGGTGTTTTGGAAATACCAATGGGTACAGAGAAACACCCTCAGCAAAAGCTTGAATTTTCCAACCAAAGGAAAAAATGGTCAAAGGGAAAGAGTAAGTTTTAGATAAAAACTGCTACATTTCAGCAAAATACCACAGAAAAAAGTTACCATCATCTCACTGGTCCCTGTAAAGGCTGAGATATCTACAGACTTCCAGCCATCTACACTCCTTAGGTTTTATCAGTTGCCCCCAGTCTTTCTGATACAATTATGTCAGAGAAGGCCAAGTAGGAACCAGGATTTCATCCTCACTGGTGGTAATGAAACCAAACTTCACTTCACCTGCAGTCTCAATGGAAATCTCTACTATTTTAAGAATGAAAAATACAAGAGCTTAATGAATGGGCTGAACCACTGAATGGGCAGGACAGAAAAAAAAAAAAAAAAATCAGTGACCTGGACAGCAGAACAGTTGTAATTATGTTATCTGAATGGAATGCAAAGAAAAAAATAGAGTGAAATATGTGAACAGAGCCTCAAGGCTCTAGGGACTGAAACAAAAGATTTAGTATCCATGCCACTGGAGTTCCAGTAAAAGGAGAAAAAAGAAAAAAAGAAGAAAAAAAAAAAACGTGCTCAGAAGTAATGAGTAAATTCCTAAATTTGGCAAAAAATATAAGCCTGTAGACTCAGTAAGCATAATGAGTTCCATACAATGTAGGCAAATAAATCCACCAGATAACACACCATTGTCAAGCTTCTTAGAAATAAAAACAAACCAAAAAGTTCAAAAGCTGCAAGAGAAGTGATATTTTACCTATAAAAGGAAACCAGGATGAATAACAGTGGGTGTCTCATCAGAAACCATAGAGGCCAGAAAAAAAGTGACACAATATGTTTCAACTACTGAAAAAAAAATTCCAACTCAGAATTTATATCCCAGGAACTACAGAGAAATCAAACAATTTTTGGATGAATGTAAACTAAAAAAATGTATCACCAACAACCTATCCTAAAAGGATGGTTAAAGAAAAATCTCAAACTAGAAAATAAATGTGAGAAGAAATAATCTTCAAACATCATGAGGAAGAATGCATGATAGAGAGATAAAAGTACATGAATACATTACATTTACCTTTTCCCCGTTAGTTTTCTAAAACATCTTTGATGGCTGAAGCAAAATTATAGCATTGTTTGCTGTGGTTTATTTAAATTTAGAGCCATATTGGAAGCCTGGTGTGCTGTAGTCCATGGGGTCGCAAAGAGTCAGACACAACTGAGCAACTGGACTGAACTGAAATATTTAAATCAATTATAAATGGAGGAAACTAAAGTCACAAAAAGGAAGATTTCTGTACTTCATTTGAACTTTTGAATATCACTCTTGTGATGATTTATGGATATATAGTGAGATACCAAGAGAAACTAATACAAAGTTACACAAAGTGATACACTGAAAACACTACAGATTGATCAAAATGGAATTTTAAAAGATATTCAAGACAGGAAACTGAAAGAAAGAAAACCTGAGAACAAGCAAACAACAAAAATAAAATGGTAGCCCTAACATGTCAAATAGTATCAATAAGCCTGTTAAACATAAGTTATCTAAACACACTATTTAAAATACAGAGAATGGCAAAAAGGGATTTAAAAATATTATGTATATATTCCAAGAAACTTCTTATGTAAATTTAGCTTGGTTTAAACTAAAAAGGTAGAAAAATACTTATCATGTAAATATTAATCAAAAAGCAATTGTTATGCTAATATCATATAAGGAAGACTTCAGAGCAAATAAATTTACAAATGGTAGATACTACATAATGACTAGTCAGTCCAAAAACGCAGTTATCCAAAATTTGTATGTAACAACAGAGCAGGAAAATATGTGAAACAAAATCTGATAGAATCTAAAGGAAACATTGATAAATCTATGGTTAATTTTAGACAATTCGACATTCCTTTCTAAACAATTGATAGAACAGAAAATCAACCAGGATATAGAATTCAGCGATGCCACCCACCAGCAGGATCTAATTTACTGCAGCACGGCATGCATCAACAGTAATAGACTATATCCTGGGACATAAAATTAACCTCACTCAGGAATAAAAATCACACTGAGTGTATCCTCTGAACACAGCAATAACAGAAAAGATCCAAATATATTAAAACTAAATAGCACACATCCAAGTTATCTATGGACTAAAAAGGAAGGTTCAAAGGAAATAACAAAATACTTTGAAATGAATTGAAATAAAAGTATAACATATCAAAAGTTGTCAGTCAATCCTAAAGGAAATCAACTCTGAATATTCATTAGAAGGATGATGCTGAAGCTGAAGCTCCAATACTTTGGCCACCTGACATGAAGAGCTGACTCACTGGAAAAGACCCTGATACTGGGAAAGACTGAGGGCAGGAGAATCGGGGACAACAGAGGATGAGATGGTTGGATGGCATCACTGACTCAATGGACAAGAGTTTGAACCAACTCCAGGAGACAGTGAAGGACAGGGAAGCCTGGAGTGCTGCAGTCCATGGGGTTGCAAAGAGTCAGACATGACTGAGTGAACAAGAGAGTAAATCTTAAATGAACGCACCATAAAAAAAGAAATAGTAATTATGTGACATGACAGAGGTATTAGCTAATGCTCTGGTGGTAATCATTTTGCATTCTATAAGTGTATCAAATCCACAAGTTGTACATGTTACTTACACAACATTGTACACCAGTTATATCTCAATAAAGTTGATAATAAAAAGTTTTTAAAAAGTTGTTATAAATAACTAATGCATTGCTGTGAGGGAAGTTTGTAGCACTAAATGAATACATTACAGAAGATGAAAAGTCTCCAAGTGATCACTCAAGCTCTCTCTTAAATATCTAGAAAAAGTAAAATAAAGCAAAAGCCAACAGAAGGAAGGATATAATGTAAATAAGAGATGAAATCAATGAAACTGAAAACAGACAAAAATAGAAACAAAGGTAGCATAGAGCTGATTCTTTTACAAAGTTGATTGACAAATATGATTGAAAACTTACTACCAAAACTGACAGAAGAGAAAGGACAGATCATGAGTGAAACATGGGATATCACAACGGAACTTGAGGACATCAAAAGAAGGAAATTCTATGAACAACTCTAAATAGATACATTTGAAAGTTTGGATGAAATGGATGGCTTCTTTGAGAAACACAACTCGTCCAATATGACAGATAATTTGAATAGCACTTTATACTTCTAAGGTAATTGAATGCACTTTTGAAACCTCTCCTCAAAAGAAATCTCAGATAGTTTCAATGGAAAAAATATGACAAATATTTTTTAAATGCACTAATTCATAACTTCATTAGGAAATGAAACTTAAAATAACAATCTATCACTATACAACTGTCAGAAAAAAAAGGAGTTGTTGCTTAAGTGGTATAAAGTTACAGTTATACAAGATAAATAGACCTAGAGATCTGACATATAAAATAGTACCTGCAGTTAAAATAATGCCTGCAGCATTCACTTAAAAATTTATTAAGAGGGTAGATCTCAAGCTCAAGGTTCCCAAGACACATACAACTTTATGAGACACAATAAATCATTTGGAGGTAATGACCATGTTTGCTACATTGACACTGATGATGGTACCCATATATTCCCATATTCATAAAAATGTATACATTAAATATATACAATTAATTTCAATTATTAAATACAATTATTCATTTATCTTTAAATAACACTAAAATAAAATTATAAAAAATAAAACAAAACACCCAAATTTTGACAAGGTTCCCAAGAAATCACTTAAACACTGCAGGTGTAAAGGTGAAATGGTAGAAACACTTGGAAAACACTTTAGAAGTTTCTTTAAAAAACAAAACCAAACTAATCACACAACTCTGTTATAACCTGGAGGTTGTACTCCTGGGCATTTATGCCAGAGAGGGGAAAACGTACATTCACACAAAACCTATAAATAAACATTCATAGCATTTCTATGTGTAATAGCCAAAAATTATAACGCAACCTAAACGTTCTGCAAAGGATGAAGCACTAAACACCAAACGGTATATCCAAATGATGAACTTTTATCCAAGAAATGCAAAGGAGCTGAATGCTGTTGCACGCCACTAGTGAAGGTGAGTCTTCAGAAAGCTGTGCTGAGTGCAGACAAAAATCAGCCATTTCCAAAGTTTACATATTTCAGCATCCATTTAGACGAAATCTTCAACTTTAAAATGATAAAATTGTTGAAAAGAAGATTAGTGGTTGCTAGAGGTTGACTAAGGAGATGGGAGATGGTTGGGAAGTGAGTGTAACTATAAAGGGCACCATGAAGGAAGTTTGAATTGAGAGCGTTGTGCTGAATTTTGCTATATCCAAATATATTGAATGTCATGTTTTGCTGAAGTTTTGCAAGACATTGGGGTAAACTAGGTAAAGGATCCATGGAAACTTTACTATTTCGTACTTCTGAATGTGAAGCTGAAATTATCTCATGTATAAGACCTTAATTTAAAAAGTTAATGACTTCAGGAAATAAGAATTAAAAAGAAGTGGACCTTCAATTTTGGTTTTCTTATTTTAATTTCCTATCTAGTCATTAATATGTCCATTCACTCTTATTCATTCATTCATTCATGTGATCTTAGGCTTTTATTTTTTCACTCTACTTCCAGGTATATGGATTGAAAGCAGGTATTTTGTGAAGTTTATTCACTGAGATTATTTTATTCACTGGGCTCTATTGTTCATTTGGAATGTTTCAAGAATTACACACAGATAATGATAATGATAAATTTATAAATAGTATCTTGTCAAGTTAGAGGGGAAAACCTGTACTTGTTTCTTTGCAAATGTTATTTTCTGATTTTTACCAAATTCCACCACACCTTTTCTGTCTCTATCATATATTTAGTAGATATTGCTTCAGCACCTATACTGTGGTACTTGCTCTTCCAAACACTAAACGTTCTATTTGGTGAGAATTCAGTATCTACCCAGTGAGATAAGTAATATGTAGCAAACCTACAATGTCAAAAGACATTATGTACATCTGGAGCTACAGGATCTGAACATAAATTTGAGACTAACCAAGATTTTTTAAAATGGTGTTATGGGATGAATTGTGCACCCCTCCAAACGATTCATATGTTGAAGTTTCAACTCCAGGTACATCCAATTATAAACATATTCAAGATAAGTTCTTCCAAGAGGTAATTCCATTAAATGAGACCTTTAGGGTGGGATCTGATGCAGAAGATGCATGTTCAATTCCTGGATTGGGAGGAAAGATCCCCTGAGGAAGGAAATGGTAACCTGCTCTAGTGTTCTTGCCTGGGAAATCCCCTGGACATAGGAGCCTGGTGAGCTACATTTCATGGGGTTGCAAAAGAGTCCATCCTAAAGGAAATCAACCCTGAATATTCACTGGAAGGACTGATGCTGAAGTTACCAAAGCCCCAATCTTTTGGCTACCTAATGTGAAGGTCTGACTCATTGAAAAAGACCCTGATTCTGGGCAAGATTCAAAGCACAAAGAGAAAGGGATGGCAGAAGATGAGATGGTTGGATGGCATCACTGATTCAATGGACATGGATTTGAGCAAACTGCAGGAGATAGTGAAGGACAGAGGAGACCAGTGTCCTTCAGTCCATGGAGTGACAAAGAATCAGACATGACTTAGCAGCTGAACAATAACAACATCTAGAAAGAGCTTGAAGCTTCAGGAGGATGAGGAAAAGACACTCCAAGATGTCCATGATGGGAACAAGGGCCAAAGTTTGTCTTAAAGGATCCAAAAGTTTCAACAGATGAGATAAAACAGAAACCTAGAGAATGTAGACATTAAAAAAAAAAAAAAAGAGGTGAAGAAAAAGTATAAACATAAGGGTCACTGAGGTTAAATGAGTTTTTAGTTAAGAAAGAAAATACTAATTTTATAGTATATTTTTATACATGTTTGAATGGCTGAGTGGATGAAAGCAGACATCTCTGGGCTACTGTTTCATTTAGAAGAAAATATCCTTTACTCCTTTACCATGATGGAAAACACAGTGTGTAAAGAGAGCTTAGGTTTTGTGTGAGGATGATTGAGTTTATTTTTATATGGAGGCTTCTTTTCACTTAATACATAACAATTAGAGGGAGAAACGGATGAAGTTTAAGGAAGTTAGAGTGAGATATGATATCATCTCTGAGTGAAAAAGTGGATTTATTAAGAATATGTAGTCTTTGGGAAATCCTACATGTGTATGTGAGATATTTAGTCATAAAATTAAGGTGAAAAATTAAGGTTTGTAAAGGGTACATGTATGAAAGTGAAGGATTAGCAACATGGACTGTGAATTCTATTTTGGAATAAAATAGAAGAAATAATTACACTTTGGGAGTCTGGGCAAATGTTCAGAACTATGATTTTGGATGTCGGAATATGTTTTGGGCTTCCCTGGTGGCTTAGATGGAAAAGAATCTGCTAGCAATGCAGGAGACCTGGATTTGATCCCTGGGTTTGGAAGATCCCCGGAGAAGGAAATGGCACCCCACTCCAGTATTCTTGCCTGGAGAATTCCAAGGACAGAGGAGCCTCGTGGGTTATAGTTCATAGGGTCGCAAAGAGTCAGACACGACTGAGCAACTAACACTTTCACTTCATGTATTTTGGAGCAATTTGGGAATATATACTTGAAAGATTGCAATTTTTTAAGGGAACAGGAAGCTAAGTAGTCAAGGATGTCTTCCAGATTTTGTGCTTAAGGAACTGGGTGACTGATGACTGCACTGCCCAACACATTTTCCAAACTCTTTGAATAATGTCTGAAACATAATTTTAAAATTCCCTTTTTTTTTTTTTTTTTTTTACAAAACTTGTTGTGGACTTTTCCCACGGTATTCAGGTTTAACTGGGCACAGGACCACCCACCTGAAGGCTATATTCCCCCGCCTCTTTTCTAAGAGTGAAAAACTGGCAATGTCCCAACAAAAGAACATGATATCTGCAACCTCAGATCTTAATCAATAGGGACTCTTCAGACTGGTAGGTCATCTCAGTAAGTGCACCTTCAGAAATGAATGACATGAATTGAGGATGCTAAAGATATTAAACTATCTCTAATACATACTCATGTCATATTAAAAAGATTTTGAGAGAATGATAAAGTGCCTAGTTTTACCATTAATATGTTGTATTAAGTAACTCATAAGCTCATTAGTATAAGGTTCACATACAAAGCAATCCATTTGTGAATGAGCCTGTAACACACACACACACACATACACATCCAATATATAATGTATTTGGATAAATACAAATAAATATTGTAAAATATATTTACAAGGGATAATTTGCCAAAGGATTTCTTTACATTGAAAAATTTGTAAAAATATCTCTCTGTATTAATTTTGCTTATCTTATTAGTTCTAAAGTAATATCTTAGCACAGCTTAACTCCAAAATCATTTTATTTTGTTCCCTTAAGACTGATAGAATGATGCTTTCTCTAAATTAAAAGGAATTTTGCTACTAAATTAAATGATTGATTTCTGAATCGCAATCTAATATGTAGTGACTAATTTCCTTTATTTACTTTTGATATCAGTGTCCTGCTCTATGGATACACCTCATGCTTTCAGATTTCATAAATTAAAACTGTATTTATCATGGAAGTGATTCTAACAGTATTTAATTTTTAAACATGCTAAAATGAGAAGGACAAAGACATAGAATTATGTATAGATCTGTATAATGTCTATTATATTTTCTACAGTCCTGATACATAATTGTATATCCTAGGGCAACAGAAATAAACAAGTAATATGTGCCAGAAACTATGGGTGAGTTACGTAACTTCTATTTCCTTGCCTTGAGATATTTGCATTGACAGGTGGATTCTTTACCACCGAGCCACCTGGGAAGCCCTAACAACACAAAAACATCACAACATGCCTTGGGATATTTAGTTTAACATTTTACTTAAGGATAATATTATTGGAACATTCTACATGCCCAGATTGTAGGAAGTATACTGTTATTCTACTGGAAGAGAATTGTACCACCTTAAAACAGTGGAAACAGTGTCAGATTTTATTTTTCTGGGCTCCAAAATCACTGCAGATGGTGACTGCAGCCATGAAATTAAAAGACTCTTACTCCTTGGAAGAAAAGTTATGACCAACCTAAATAGTATATTAAAAAGCAGAGACATTACTTTGCCGACTAAGGTCCGTCTAGTCAAGGCTATGGTTTTTCCTGTGGTCATGTATGGATGTGAGAGTTGGACTGTGAAGAAGGCTGAGCACCAAAGAATTGATGCTTTTGAACTGTGGTGTTGGAGAAGACTCTTGAGAGTCCCTTGGAGTGCAAGGAGATCCAACCAGTCCATTCTGAAGATCAGCCCTGGGATTTCTTTGGAAGGAATGATGCTAAAGCTGAAACTCCAGTACTTTGGCCACCTCATGCGAAGAGTTGACTCATTGGAAAAGACTCTGATGCTGGGAGGGATTGGGGGCAGGAGGAGAAGGGGACGACAGAGGATGAGATGTCTGGATGGCATCACGGACTCGATGGACGTGAGTCTGAGTGAAGTCCGGGAGTTGGTGATGGACAGGGAGGCCTGGTGTGCTGCGATTCATGGGGTTGCAAGGAGTCAGACACGACTGAGCGACTGAACTGAACTGAAATGAACTGAAAGGATTTAGTGGGGCTTCCTTGGTGGCTGACACAGTAAAGAATCTGCCCATGACGCAGGAGACCTGGGTTCATTCCCTGGGTTAGGAAAATCCCCTGGAGAAGGGAATGGCTACCCACTCCAGCACTGTTGCCTAGAAAATTCCATCAACAGAGGTAACTGGCAGGCTACAGTCTGTGGGGTTGCAAAGAGTGGGACACAACTGAGTAACTATACTTTCACTTTCAAAGAGTTTAGTGGGAATTTCTGGACATAGAAAAAGTAGTAAAAGAGGGCCTAAAAACATTTTATTACAAATATTATTTGCACTTTTAAATTGAAACAAACTCTAACCCACAGATAACATATTTATATATGTATATATATATGCATATACATGTATAATGAATGTATATTCACATATACTTAATATATACACATATATATCTTAAAAATAGTAATATAGTCACAAATACGAAGCTAGAGAAAGTTAAAGAATGCCATACATTATTACACTGTTTTTTAAACTGACTGTAATCTAGATAAGTATTTCCTATAATGCTGGTCATTTTAACTTAAAAGTTCAAAGTGTAATAAGCATTTGGGCAGTAAAAAATCTTTGTTTTTCCATTGGTGACACTAAGAAATGTATTATAATAAAATTCTTGATGTTATGATATGTGTACATGCAAAGGCGTACACTTAGATTTGATTTCTGTACACAAAGCAGTAAGGGTATTTAAGACAACTATGAACTGGCACCAATACACAAACACAGAGAAAATTCACTTTTAATCGGTGTGTTTAGTCAGAACTGCCCTTCAAAGTTTAGATAATAAGTCCCATAATCATCTAAGGAACTAAGGCAAAGGCTGCATTTTCTGAACCTGCCCTTACAAGTTCTTCTTTCTTCCTACTGTATCCAGCACACCTTATTAGGGAAGAGTCATTTCTATTGCTTTGAGGAAATCAAGGAACTGAAAGAGCTTTCATTTTGAAACCAATCAGTAGCTAGTAAGGTCTATGTGCCAAGCGGGCTATCAAATCAAGTCACTTTAAAAAGCACTCCTTGTGGGTTTAGGTTTCATTAGCCAGGGAGAACAAAGAAAATCTCGTTAATATGCATGCACCTTTGTGGCTGATACTTCACCGTCTGCAGAGAAATCACAAGGCACTAAGAAACTTGGCCAATTTGCCTTTTCAGGCTGTCTCTTATGTCACCAGTTCCCGATTTGCTGCTGCCTGCAAGGATTAGCACACGGCTCTGCTGACCTGCTACTCAGGAGGTACGCGCCCTGCTGCCATCAAACTGCCAACCTCATTACCCTCATGTGAAAAGTGTAAGGGAAGGCTCTTTTAGTTCTCTATAAGTACAGTTTATCAACTTCCCATTTGAAGATTGCATGACCTCCGAAGCATTATAATTTTGTTCTCCAGTGAATGCTAACACAAGTTGAATGCGTCTGGATTGAAACAATCCAAGTAATAGGTGTCATGCTATTGCTGAAGGCATTGTCCTCTGGGCCCTCAGGCCACGGACGGTCCTGCCAGGTTTGATTTTTACTCAGGGTAGATTCTCTTCCAGGAGACCTGCACAGCCACCCTTGTAATTTGCCATTAGAAGACATCTCTTTCAGTTTTTCCTGTCTGTCCAAACAGATACGCCTATACAAGTACATCTGTATATATACAGGCATATTTCTCAAATATTTCAACTATTCAAAGACGAAAATCCTCAGGCCCATGCAAATCAATCATTAAAAATAGAAGTCCAGTAGGGAAAGAATTCTTGATGGCTTTGCATACTAATTTTATACTTAGATATCTCTGCATGGGGAAAGTTTTTCCTAAATTTTTGAGATCCTGGATATAAAAGCATGATTGTTTATGACAACCTCATGAAGTAAGAGTACTCATAACTTCAGTTTTCAAGAAAAAATGGACATTTCACCCCCAAACCAATCTGTGTTATATGGTAAAGGCATGGAAGTATTAGAATACTTAGATTTCAGATTTAGAATATTAGGATCTATTTTAAAAACGCTAAATTCAACACTTTGAGTTAAAGGAAGGATAAGGAATGTGAAGGGATGGGTTTCATTTGGGTTTTAAACCCAAATGAACTTTTTGACCAAATCAATATATAAATTAGAAGAGAAATGGAATCAATGATGATAATCTAAAAAAAACAAGAGAAAACAATGAGTGGAATATAGAAGAAGCGGACATTTCACCAGAAAGTGAGGCAATCAACTTCTCTTAAATTTTTAGAAAGGGAACTATTTCCTTTCTAAGAATAATCAAGACCAAAATCCTACATGGAAAAGGCAGGGATGAAGGACCACAGAGTTGACACAGATATTAGTGCTCTGTGGGAATTTCCTGTATCTGAATGTTCAGCTTCTTAACTTCTTAAAACAGAGTTGGCTTCACAGGGTTCCACTGTTCCGTGTTTTGCAATAGATTATAGTATGATTTGTGATCAGGAGAATTCTACAAAATCATGAGCTTAATTATGGAAATGAGCACTAAATGTATGTGATTAGGCTAATAAAATGTTCTTCAGAATGTATAAACAATATTTATGAATCCTTCTATTTAATTTCATAATAAAATAAAGAACATATGAACTACTAGAATAATAAAACATCATCTTTTCATTGAGCTCATTCTAGGTAAGAGATAGAGAGGAGGAGAAAGGAAGGGAAATTGAGAGATACTGAGTCTTGCATTTATTGAGAAGTAGGAAGATCCTTGGGGGCCTTGTTCTCAAGCCTGCAAGCTTAAACTAAAGCAGCTCTTTCAGAATGAACCCACTTGGGTCCTCTGTTATTCTGACCCAGGAGGAGAGTGTGCTTTGTTCCCCATGAATAGTTTCTGATGTAAGTTGAAAAAGTAGAAAAGTGATTAAAATAGAAAATACAGCAAAGTCAACAGACACCTGAGAAGAAATCAGAAACACTAAAATAATAAAACTGAAAAAAAAAATTACCAATAAGTGATTTTATGTCTCACATAGGGGTGATTTAAAAAAATAATATGCATCTTTAAAATAATTACATGATGTTATACATCAAAGTCACTCTATTTAATTACCTGGGATGGGAAATTTGCAAACATCTAGTTTACATAATAGCAGCGCTTTAAAGTATAAAATACACCATTTTAAAAAGTGCTCCCTTTTCTTTTCTATTTAAAATAATAGAATAAAATAAAGCATATTATAAAATAAAGCCCTGAATTTTTGTTTATGAATGAGAATCACCACAAGTTGAATACTCTTAAAGCAAACAATATTAGATAGAATGCAAGCAAACAAACAAGCAAAACCCCAGGAATAATTCTGTTAAATCTATTTGCTGACTATTCAGGTACTTAGTATTTAGCTCTATATGAGAAAGAGATGTAAAGTTAAAAATTTACATGAGCTGTTTAACTTTTCTCCCAGTATTAATAAGCTTAGGCTGAACTGTATGATCTCTAGGACTCTGAACAAAAAAGGCTGATTTGCTGCTTACTGTACCTGTTTATCTGGTCACTCTGGGTCCCAGGCTAGTGGAAGAGTCCCCATTTAAGATGCTGCTAGTCCACATCTTAAAGGGAGAATTAGATTATATTTTGAACCATACTAATATAAAAAATGACAGTCTATCTATATCAGAGAGCAAGTAAATCATTCTAAAATCTTCTGTGCTGCTCCATACTAGCTGGCATAAAATAAAGTCCCTGGTGCTGGGAAAAATTGAAGGCGGAGGAGAAGAGGGCATCAGAGTATGAAGTGGCTAGATGGCATCACTGATGCAATGGACATGAACTTAGGCAAACCTGGGAGATGGTGAGGGACAGGGAGGCCTGGTGTGCTGCAGTCCATGGGTTTGCATAGAGTCAGAAATGACTGACTGGGTGACTGAAAAACAAATATTTTTGACTAAGGATTCATAGTAAAACAATTCTCATTGAAACTTTAATTTTAGTAAAATGGTCATGCCACTAATGGGGGCAAGAAGAAATTCATCATCTTTCAAAACAAAGCATTCATTATTGCTTCATTATTCACATTTTTATATTTCAACAGCATTTTGTTGTTCTATGGACTGAGTTACAATGTTCCCTTTACTTTTTCAGTAGCTTAGGGCAGATCTTTTATTCACATGCCCTCCTGGTACAGAATAGCAAGCAGCAAACTATCATTAAAGCACCCATAGGTTAAGTCCAGAATTAGAAAACCCTTATTATGATGATTGGGAGAGAAGCAAAGTGTAGAGAACTCAATTTCAGATCAAAAGCTGTGTCCTTAGTCTTGACAGAACAATCAGTCTTTGACTTTTACACAATAAGCAAATCCGATATGCATTTTATAAATAGCAAATAAATGGGCAACCTCAGAACATCATTTTAATGACTGTGACTTTCCTGACTGCAACCACACTTTCCGTATTCAATGACGCTTCCTGGGGAAGATGTGAGTCAGGAAAACTTAAAAAGCACTTAAAAACCATAGCAGACAATGAAAAGTAAAAAAGACCATTTAGGTTTGCTGAAAGAGAAGCATAGCAATATGCCTTCAAAAGGTTTTCAAAAGGCATCAGTTTAGAATTCTGCTCACGAAGTTAAGGCCACTAAGGCAAAACTATCAGAAGCAGCAGAAAACGAGTCTTTAAAAAATACTAGAAGCTTCATTAATATACTTCAGTTTTAAAAATAAATAATAATCTGCTTTGATTTAATATTATTTATGAATGCATGAAATAATACTCTTGTGAAGGTTAGGACTCTAGAAATAGTTTATATCACTATTTTCTCTGCTTAGTCTACTCCAGGGACAAAAACTCAGTGGAAACTCAATAAATATAAATTGCTGCTGATGATGATAACTTCTCTGAGATGCACATACAAGTTGAAAAATCTGTCATTAAGTCCATATGCCTTTTCACTTTGAATTTGTCTTTCTAGAGAACTTGAAGTCTGATTTATTTCAGTTTTGTCTCTGCTATATTTTGATGAGAAATGAAGAAACTGCAGACACAGACCTTTTATATTGATGATGCAGGATTTATTTATTAGTCTCATTCACTGGGCAGATTAGGGAAATATCTTTTTTGAAGTCACCCACTGCATTCTGGGGCAATGAGCCCTTGTGAAACTACAAATTCAATTATAGTGTGAATTAATATTTTATACATTAAATTTCATGAGTTATACTTGGTTGAACAGAGTAACTGAATTAAAATATGATATATAATTAAATCCTTATCAATCACCATTAGATTGCAACCAATCTGTATAGTGAGTCCTCAGTGCTCATTTAAAATTGTGAAGTGACTTGTCAGGTAATAAGAATAATCAGTTTTAGGCAAGAAACAATTGCTTGCTGCAATACAGTCATATTTGTAACTGATCAGTAGCAGTGCAATGATTTATCATTCATGAGATGTGTCCCACCTCAGAAGGCTTAACTTATACAGCAGTGCATTCAGCCTTAAATTTGCAAACATTTCACAATCAGAAGAGTTCCATACTCTGTGAGAGATGCTTCATGTTTTTATCTCTAAAAATTTAGAAATTAAACTAGATCTACTTCCAATCATATTATTATTCATAGTATCACAATTAAAAATTATAGTATTTGTACACATTTATGTAAATATATTGTTAGTCCTGTAAAAATATTTTCAAACCACTCATGACATGGAAAAATGTCACCTTGGGCAAAATGGAAGAAAGGTTACTTGTTTATAGATTTTTTCTTCTCATTAAGACATTTTGCTTTAGAGTAGTTTAGGTTCATGAACACTGATGTTTTCATTAACAGAAAAATCAAGTAAATTTTATCCATAAGCCTTTATTTGACCATGAAATGCTCATGCTATTAGGAGTACAAATAGAAGGTTAAAAATTTTATATTTATCGGTGTGAGTTGCTTTATATGAAACATGGGAAATAATGGTGTACTCAAGGCTCATAATTGAAACAGGTTTTCATAGGAAGAATCAGGAGCTGTATCCCCAAGTGGTTGGTGGTCTGTAAGTACAAGATCTCAGAGAGCAGGAAGTAAGGGAATAAAGAAGGAGACGTAAGGCATGCAGATTTAATCCCTAGGTTGGGAAGAGAACCTGGAGGAGGACATATCAACCCACTCCAGTGTTCTTACCTTGAGAACCCCACGGACAGAGGGGGCTGGCAGGCCACAGTCCATAGGGTTGCAAAGAGTTGGACATGACTGAAGCAACTCAGCAGGCCTGCATAACATGACAAGACAGAGTTGCAGACAATAAATTCAAGAGTGAGTGTTGCTATGTTTGGGGGTAATTTTTTGCTTGTTTGCTTTTGCTTTGGAGGAGAGGAAAGGGAGCAAAAGTATGTTATACATCATGATCTAAAGTTTAAATTTCATGGTGTGGTTCTAAGTTTGATCAATGTGCTTGGTCTGTTGCCACCTTCATTTTTTATCTGTGCTAAGTCACTTCAGTTGTGTCCAACTCTGGGTGACCCCATAGACGGCAGCTGACCAGGCTGCTCTGTCCCTGGGATTCTCCAGGCAAGAACACTGGAGTGGGTTGCCATTTCCTTCTCCAATGCATGAAAGTGAAAAGTGAAAGGGAAGTCACTCAGTTGTGTCCGACTCTTTGTGACCCCATGGACTGCAGCCTACCAGGCTCCTCCATCCATGGGATTTTCCAAGCAAGAGTACTAGAGTAGGGTACGAGCGCCTTCTCCAATATTTAAAGTCTAAACAACCTTAGAAACCACCCCTAAAATCATGCTTAGGTAAAACCTGCCTGGAATAGATTAGATACAATGCATATAAACACATATATACCACTCTCTAGTATAAAATTTTTCAGAAAACATATGGATAATACAATAATTTATAAAGAACAGTTGTTTATATTAACACTGTAATAAAGCACAAACTCAAAAAAAAGTGATCAGGGTATTGCTTTTTATCTGTAAATGGACATAAGTAGAGTTTACTTATCTCAGAGTCAAAAGAATTAACATATTGATATATGTGCAATAAATTTTCTACTAATGTAATTCAAATAAAGCCAAGTTATTACTGGAAAATTTTTTGCTGAATAGCCAAATCAAACGATGTTTTTATCACTTTGCTGGTTTTACATAAGTTCAAAATGCATTTATTTTCTCAATACAAACCACAAAATTCATAATAATGAGCAGATGATGTAAGTGAAAACAAGTTTTGCAATGATGATCTTAATTACAGTAATGCTATCCATATTGTAGGTCACAAAGAATCAGGGGTGCAAATTTTACTAAGAAAATTATTAGTAAAAAGGAAGAGAGGTAGTATTTCAGTGAATTCCACCATTATATTTACAACTATAGAATTTTCATCTTTTTGGTTATACAACATGCACATACAAACACACACACAGATATAATTGAAGTGAATATACATTTTTGTGTAGAGTAAGACTGTTTATAATTTATGAGGAATACATCCAAGTTTATATATCCGTATGCAATATTTTAGAACAGCCTTGTGTGTGTTTGTGAAAGTCTCTCAGTCGTGTCTGACTCTTTGTGACCCCATGGAGTATACAGTCCATGGAATTCTCCAGGCCAGAAGCCTGGAGTGGGTAGCCCTTCCCATCTCCAGGGGATCTTCCCAACCCAGGGATTGAACCCAGGTCTCTCACATAGCGGGCAGATTCTTTACCAGCTGAGCCACAAGGGAAGCTACTAGAATAGCCTCAGGTTATAATAATCATTTATGAAATGATCTTTATAAATTGAAATACATAACACAGAACTGTATAAATTGGATTTTGAAAAGTTTCTGAATTATCAAGACCATATATTACCTTTAGTAAGAGTAGATCTCAAGTTCTAATCTAACAAAAAAGAGAAGACATATGAAAAAGTTAAAATGTTCATATTGTAACAAATATTATTTGATATATATTTAAATATTTTATCTGATCACTTAATTTTAGATCTCAGAAATATATATGTTTATATTTATTATATTCAGCTTAATGAGGCTTAAAAAAAATGGATTTTATTATAATATTTCAATGCCCTCATTTGTACGATATGTTCTTTAATAACAAAGCAAAGCATGTCTCTTCATCCTAAATCTGAAAATGAGGTATCCATCACTCTAACTTATAATCATATATTACAGTTTATAAGAAAATTAGCAGTCAGTTTACATTAAACAGCTTAAATTGAACCTGTAACTTAATAAAGCATAGTGGGAAAACCATTATCTAAGTAGGAGGCAGGCTTATTATACTCTGTACCTGTAAAATGTCATTCATAGAAAATTCACTCAAGATTTATAGCTGCAGGTAATAATTCAATGTCGCTGAAAACCAGGGCACATGCCTTAGCAGGAGAAATTAACCTTTAAGGAAACAGTAATGTGTTTCTGGGTATGAGAATCATACCTGCTGATTTCCTAAAAGATGCATCACTTAGAATTTGGCAAATTAAAAAAAATATACACAACCTATGGCTGATTCATATCAATGTATGGCAAAAACCATTACAATATTATAAAATAATTATCCTCTTTATGTAAAATTACATAAACTAATTTAAAAATATTATACACAAAAATGTTAAAATATAAATCATAGCCAAAATATCACCCCCTCTTGATGGCACTGAAATCTGTATCCATTTAATGTCATGACATAAATAAAAATCATAATATCAATACTAAACAGCAAAACAGAAAGCTAGGAAGTTAATCAGAATATTAGCTTTTAGGAACAAAACTTTAATCCAATAATAGAAATATAAACCATGAGAGTTTTAATATGCTGATGCCATATAACACTATCATGAAAATATGTTTTATCTGGAAAATAATCCAAATTTATATTTCTACCATATTATACTAACTATACAAAACAAACTGAATGAAGTAAATTTATAGCATCAATGAATAAGCATCCTACAAAGGCAGAACTACACTCTGCAATCTGAGTGAAGTGTTTCATTTGTATAACTAACTTCAAAACAGCAGTAATCACAAGCAATTGAGCTCATCAAGATAAATAAACTGAATTAATGAGTAGGAAATTCATAGTGAATATGATCCTACAAGGGACTGAGCATTAATAAATTCAATGGCAGGTGGTTAATATCATACATACTACTGTGAATAATATGTTTTTCAATATATTAAATGCATTTAGAAAAAAAAATTCCCCTTCCCTGTTAATGTCAGTGTTTGGAAACAAAGCAAAACAAAATCCATGCACTTAATCAAGGGTTTATCTATTTCTGCTGGATTCTAATTTCCCAGTTAGCTTTACATCTCATGAAACTACAAAGAATAACTGTACTAACATTCTGGGCATCTAGCAACAGACTTCATCAAATACATGCTCAAAAGTGTCCTAGACAGGCTGAATTGTAGAACAAGACATAGACATAAGGAAAGAAACATTTATTTTTCAATTGTGAAAAGTTGTACATGTAAAATTCTGTCAAGTTCTGTGTTTATATTTGACAATGAAGATATACTGCATATTCAAGTCATTTTATACAGCTCCATTGCTGATACTGTTTCCATAAATGGGCAAGGTTTAATACTTCCAAATATTCAAGACACTGTAACAAAGGCTGAGTTTCTCTTATTTAAGGCATGTATCCAAAACCTGATGGTGAAAATGTTTATAAATATGCAAAATAGCAAAAGAGTTGCGGTAAATTGTACTGTCTAAGATATCTTTCAATATTGTTCTTTCTAAATAGTAAAGAAAGAGAAAAATATACTGAGGGTGGGAAGCAAATTTTTCTTTAAATGACCATTTCATGGTGCTTATTTCTCATTTTGTTAGGATGGACATCATTCTTTTAAAGGGCACTAAAGAATAGAGAAAAATACATTTTCTATTTGGCATGAGACATTTAATTCAATAGAAATGTCTAATTGGTGTCACACAAGGTCAGATGACTTTGTCCCCACACTAAGAGACACCTGTGAAATGAAAGGTCAACATGTAATGTCTCCAAACCTACTGAGGAAGAATTGTATTTTTTCCCATAGCACACACAAAAATCAAATTTTTCTTATAAAAATAAACAGAAAAAAATGAAAAAATAAACAGAAAAGGAACAGTCATTAAATTGATAATGTTTTACATCAATGAGACAGTATTTTATCGTTTTGTATTAAAATGGCAATAGACCAAATTGGTCACGAATTGGGAGATAAAATGTATGTGTCTATGTCTGTTTATATGTGTATCTGTGAGTGGACAAAGCAAAAGTGTGCTTTCTGTTGAAATCTAAAATGATGTTTTAGAGGTGATTTATACAAAATAGAGTGACACTTTTATATATCCATAAGGTTTATCGACGTGGAATAAGTTATGTCTTTGGAGGGTCAGAAAGGGCTGATCCTAAGCAAAAATAGAGGAGTGAATATTTCTCTTTTTACTTATTACTCCATTATCTCTCAAATTTGAAATCCTGTAACTTTCTCTGACTATTCTGTTGTGAGTTATCTCCTGCTAAAATACTCCCCTGTTCTTTAGGCCACATATCAGATACTGAGGCTTTGGTAGCCTTTTCTTACAGAAAATGACCTTGTTTTGTGATCTGCCTTTGAGAGCTATCACTAGTTCTTATCTCATCAGTAGATTACAAAAATATATTTCTGTAATAAATGTAGACAAACTCAGTTCAGTTCAGTCAGTCGCTCAATCACGTCCGACTCTTTGCAACCCCGTGAATAGCAGCAAGCCAGGCCTTCCTGTCCATCACCAACTCCCAGAGTTCACTCAGACTCATGTCCATCGAGTCCGTGATGCCATCCAGACATCTCATCCTCTGTCATCCCCTTCTCTTCCTGCTCCCAATCCCTCCCAGCATCAGAGTCTTTTCCAGAGTCAACTCTTTGCATGAGGTGGCCAAAGTACTGGAATTTCAGCTTCAGCATCATTCTCTCCAAAGAAATCTCAGGGCTGATCTCCTTCAGAATGGACTGGTTGGATCTCCTTGCAGTCCAAGGGACTCTCAAGAGTCTTCTCCAACACCACAGTTCAAAAGCATCAATTCTTTGGCGCTCAGCTTTCTTCACAGTCCAACTCTCACATCCATACATGACCACTGGAAAAACCATAGCCTTGACTAAATGGACCTTAGTCGGTAAAGTAATGTCTCTGCTTTTGAATATGGTATCTAGGTTGGTCATAACTTTTCTTCCAAGGAGTAAGCGTCTTTTAATTTCATGGCTGCAGTCACCATCTGCAGTGATTTTGGAGCCCCCCAAAATAAAGTCTGACACTGTTTCCACTGTTTCCGCATCTATTTCTCATGAAGTGATGGGACCAGATGCCATGATCTTCATTTTCTGAATGTTGAGCTTTAGGCCAACTTTTTCAGTCTCTTCTTTCACTTTCATAAAGAGGTTTTTTAGTTCCTCTTCACTTTCTGCCATAAATGTGGTGTCATCTGCATATATGAGGTTATTGATATTTCTCCCTGCAATCTTGATTCCAGCTTGTGTTTCTTCCAGCCCAGCATTTCTCATGATGTACTCTTTATCTAAGTTAAATAAGCAGGGTGACAATATACAGCCTTAATGTACTCCTTTCCTATTTGGAACCAGTCTGTTGTTTCATGTCCAGTTCTAACTGTTGCTTCCTGACCTGCATATAGGTTTCTCAAGAGGCAGGTCAGGTGGTCTGGTATTCCCATCTCTTTGAGAATTTTCCACAATGTATTGTGATCCACACAGTCAAAAGCTTTGGCATAGTCAATAAAGCAGAAATAGATGTTTTTCTGGAACTCTCTTGCTTTTTTGATGATCCAGTGGATGTTGGCAATTTGATCTCTGGTTCCTCTGCCTTTTCTAAAACCAGCTTGAACATCAGGAAGTTCACCGTTCACATATTGCTGAAGCCTGGTTTTGAGAATTTTGAACATTTCTTTACTAGAGTGTGAGATGAGTGCAAGTGTATGGTAGTTTGAGCATTCTTTGGCATTGCCTTTCTTTGGGATTGGAATGAAAACTGACCTTTTCATGTCCTGTGGCCAATGCTGAGTTTTCCAAATTTGCTGGCATATTGAGTGCAGCACTTTCACAGCATCATCTTTCAGGAGTTGAAATAGCTCAACTGGAATTCCATCACCTCCACTAGCTTTTTTCGTAGTGATGCTTTCTAAGGCCACTTGACTTCACATTCCAGGATGTCTGGCTCTAGGTGAGTGATCACACCATCACGATTATCTTGGTCGTGGAGATCTTTTTTGTATAGTTCTTCTGTGTATTCTTGCCACCTCTTCTTAATATTTTCTGCTTCTGTTAGGTCCATACCATTTCTGTCTGTTATCGAGCCCATCTTTGCATGAAATGTTTCCTTGGTATCTCTAATTTTCATGAAGAGATCTCTAGTCTTCCCATTCTGTTATTTTCCTCTATTTCTTCACATTGATCGCTGAGGGAGGCTTTCTTATCTCTTCTTGCTATTCTTTGGAACTCTGCATTCACATGCTTATATCTTTCCTTTTCTCCTTTGCTTTTCGCTCCTCTTTTCACAGCTATTTGTAAGGCTTCCTCAGACAGCCATTTTGCTTTTTTGCATTTCTTTTCCATGGGGATGGTCTTGATCCCTGTCTCCTGTACAATATCACAAACCTCAGTCCATAGTTCATCAGGCACTCTGTGTATCAGTTCTAGTCCCTTAAATCTATTTCTCACTTCCACTGCATAATTATAAGGGATTTGATTTAGGTCATACCTGAATGGTCTAGTGGTAGACAAATTATGATGGTATAATATGTTGACTGGCTATATGTACATTTAAAAATAAGCTTATACACCCAAATGAGAAAGCATAAGTGTCTAATCTAAGAATATAGTCACTATGGCTTAATTTATGGTGCTTGGAAATGGAATTGATGGGGTTGAGTTTAGACAGAATAAGAATAAAATTTTAACAAACATTGCTTTCCATAGATTATATCACAGCACAAAAACGTAGAGGCCCACAAGCTCGATGATTTCCAAACTTCAATTAGAGATTTGAGATTTAAGTGATCCATTCTACCTTTTCTATTTTTAGTACATAATTAGAGTCTTCAGCTCTTGTACTGTTTGTACAGGGTTACTAGTTATTATCAAATAGTTTTATTTAAATTTTACAATTTATACTTGCAAAGGTTTCTACAAGACATATCAGACATATAAATGAAGAGCTTATGTTGGAATCTCTTCAACACATTTACTAAAAGTTACACAAGGATGTATCATACCAATATATAGTCCTAGAGGGCCATATATATCGAGTCATGAATGACTAGGAAAGACTTTTTAAGTTCACGTCCCAACACATACTTGAATGTGAACAAAAATATCTAACAAATTTTGAGGTCATGTTTATACATACTAGGTGAAAGTTTATGAGAAAGAGAGAAGTTGTTGAATGACATGGAAGCATATTAAAGAGCCACTTGTGTGATAAAACTATTGGATTTGATGTCAATTAAACATAAGTAGGCTAGAAATAAAACAAAAAATTTGGATGTCAAAAAAAATGTGGATGTCTTTGAATATCTACATCTGGCAACAGAAGACAGTTCAAAGAATGTTACAGAAGTAGGTTGTGGGAAGAAAAATAGAGATGTTGAACTGGAATTGGACTTTTAAGAAATCTGAATGTAGAGCTTGCTTTTTAGGAATGCTTACATGTGCAATGTTCTAAGGCAATAAAAAAGAGTGAGAAGCCACAGAAACCTGAGAAGAAAATTCGAGTCCACTGATAACTTATACGGCACATCAGGATGCTAGTAAAGAAAATGCAGGAGTTTTAGAAGGACAGAAAAACCAAGATAAGAGAGGTAAGCATTACTTAAAAGGGAGGATTTTCAAAAACTATTATCATTAATATATTTCAGGTTCAATGAAAATTAACATTCAGTTTAGAATAAAACTGACCTTGATGGTATGGTCAAATACTAGCACAAAATTAACTGCTGCTGCTGCTAACTCGCTTCAGTCATGTCCGACTCTGTGCGACCCCAGAGACGGCAGCCTACCAGGCTCCCCCGTCCCTGGGATTCTCCAGGCAAGAACACTGGAGTGGGTTGCCATTTCCTTCACCAATGCATGAAAGTGAAAAGTGAAAGGGAAGTCACTCATTCGTGTCCGACTCTTAGTAACCCCATGGACTGCAGCCTACTAGGCTCCTCCGCCCATGGGATTTTCCAGGCAAGAGTACTGGAGTGGGGTGCCATTGCCTTCTCCGAGCACAAAATTAACTAGAGGAGATTAAATGGAATGTGGTTTGAAAACAAACAGAACATGCTCCCAAACTGAGATTAGGGACTATATTTAAATAGGAGGAAACTCACAGACAAGTTAAAAATGCAAGAATGCAAATAGTGGCTCTCCTTTAAGAAGATGAACTAAAAACTGAGCCGGAAAGCACAAAACGTTGGGGGACAAAAAGGGCTGTATATTATGTCAAATTTTAAGATTTCCCCCAGGTGTTGAACTTTTATACAGTCCCCTTACCCTAAATGCCTCAACTTTTTGTAGCCAAGTTGGTGTTGCTTAGTTACTAAAGTGATGTCTCTTTGCAACCCCATGGACTGCAGCACACCAGTCTTCCCTGCCCTTCATCATCTCCTGGAGTTCATTCAAACTCAAGTCCCTTGAATCGGTGATGCCATCCAACCATCCCATCCTCTTTCACCCCTTTTTCCTCCTGTTCTTATTATTCAGCATTTATTTTTCATTGAAAATAAAGAGCAGAAGATTGAAAGATAAATACTACATATATACATAGGAAGTATTTTTCTTATTGCTTTGAATTTCTTATAATTTCATAATTATGTATTATCTCTGTTTTCCACATATGTGAATGTGTGCATGTGTGTGTTAGAGAAAGAAAAGTATCATATGATTTTGTAGATGAAGACAAGGGGACAACAGAGGATGAGATGGCTGGATGGCATCACTGACTCGATGGACGTGAGTCTGAGTGAACTCTGGGAGTTGGTGATGGACAGGGAGGCCTGCATGCTGCGATTCATGGGGTTGCAAAGAGTTGGACACGACTGAGCAACTGAACTGAACCGATATGTATATTTCTTTTTTTTTAATAATACAAATGAACTTATTTACAAAAATGAAACAGACTAATAGACTTAGAGAATGAATTTATGATTACCGGGGGTAAGGATAGGGAAGACGCATAGATTGGGTTTTGGGACTGACATGTACACACTGCTATATTTAAAACAGATAACCAACAAAGACAAATCAATTTAAATAACACAGTTTTTTCAACTATCCTCTTGTAAACACTTACAAAAAAGAAAGGTTGTAAAATGAATTTAGAGAATTTTAATACTTACAGAGTGTCTTTTAAGCAAATTATTTGGGACAATTTGAATACTATATGTTTATTAAGCCTTACACACTTTACAGAAAGAGGCATTTCCCCTATATCTCTCTCTTAATTACTAAACACGTATTTTCTTAACTTCATGGAATGGTATTCTTAATGATATTTTCTGAAAATGCTGGTTTTCAAACTCTAGTGAATTTTTTTTTTTATAATTTCTTTTATTTATTTATTTATTTATTTTACTTTACAATTCTGTATTGGTTTTGCCATACATTGACATGAATACACCACGGGTGTACATGCGTTCCAAAATATGAACCCCCCTCCCACCCCCCTCCCCACAACATCTCTCTGGGTCATCCCCGTGTACCAGTCCCAAGCATGCCGTATCCTGCATTGGACATAGACTGGCAATTCGTTTCTTACATGATATTATACATGTTTCAATGCCATTCTCCCAAATCATCTCACCCCCTCCCTCTCCCTCTGAGTCCAAAAGTCCGCTATACACATCTGTGTCTTTTTTGCTGTCCTGCATACAGGGTCATCATTGCCATCTTTCTAAATTCCATATATATGTGTTAGTATACTGTATTGGTGTTTTTCTTTCTGGCTTATTTCACTCTGTATAATCGGCTCCAGTTTCATCCATCTCATCAGAACTGATTCAAATGTATTCTTTTTAATGGCTGAGTAATACTCCATTGTGTATATGTACCACAGCTTTCTTATCCATTCATCTGCTGATGGACATCTAGGTTGTTTCCATGTCCTGGCTATTATAAACAGTGCTGCGATGAACATTGGGGTACATGTGTCTCTTTCAATTCTGGTTTCCTCAGTGTGTATGCCCAATAGTGGGATTGCTGGGTCATAAGGCAGTTCTATTTGCAATTTTTTAAGGAATCTCCACACTGTTCTCCATAGTGGCTGTACTAGTTTGCATTCCCACCAACAGTGTAGGAGGGTTCCCTTCTCTCCACACCCTCTCCAGCATTTATTGCTTGCAGATTTTTGGATCGCAGACATTCTGACTGGTGTGAAGTGGTACCTCATTGTGGTTTTGATTTGCATTTCTCTAATAATGAGTGATGTTGAGCATCTTTTCATGTGTTTGTTAGCCATCTGTATGTCTTCTTTGGAGAAATGTCTATTTAGTTCTTTGGCTCATAAAAAAATGGGCCAAAGATCTAGTGAATTTTGTAACTAGAAAATGTTCCTTAAAGGATCTTTATTTATTTGAAATTACTCATGTATTTATTTCTTCACTCATTTATTAACAAATCTTCACTGAAAGCTTACCATAGCTGTTTTAGGGAACTCAGTTAAATATTCTATAGACAATAATTACATTTTGTATCTAAGTCTTGCAAAATGTCCTAAAATATTTTAAACTACTGTAGATGCTAATAGTAAATATCTCTGTTAGCTTTTCCATCTCTGTTTGCTGAAGGCTAAATGTCTGTTTCCTTTACTCTTCAGAGTAACTTGGGATACTAAAGAAAAATACTTCCAATTTTCCAAGAAATCCATTATTTTGAATCTGTTGTGGTCTTAATAGCCAATTCCTTGGTTTCCTCATGATTGTGATATAAATGAGAGGTTTTATTTGAGGGTAAGTCTTGGGTATGGATTCTCATGCAGCCTGTCATCTGGTTTACTGATCTAAAAATATTCTTATATTTTATCTGGATGATTCTTACTATAGCCTGCATACTTTTTGAACTTCAGTAAATAGTTCCTTTTTGAGAGCTGTTTAATTTTGTAATAATCAGAAATTACCAAAAAAAATATATTATTTCCCTCTCTGTCCATGAAAACAGAGGACCTTTCAGTTTAGAGAATGATAGATAATATAGACTATGTTGGATTTGAGTATTTACAGAAAATACAAAGAAGTATGTTTTCAAAGTGGCAAAACTAAATATAATAAAAGGTCTTTGGACTGCTACTAGAGAAGATAGTGCTGGATATACTGAGATGTGATATAATGGCAAAAACATAAGGTTTTCATTATGAACCCAGAAAAAAAAGCTATCATGATAAAACTTTTCAAAGAAGTGTTGGCTTGATATTAGAATTGTTCCCACTTATTTTTTTCTCCTTGTGGCTCCTTCAGTGAGCAGTAGTGAAGGATGTTTACTAAGGAGAGACAATGAATATCCTGAATAACACCAACAAGCCTACAGTTTTAGATAGAAGTTGCATAAGGCATGCAACTTTTACCTTTAAATACATCAAAACCTTACTGCTATGATATTTTCACTGTCAGACAATCACACCTCTTTGTAGAGCCAAGAATCATAACCCTGGATTATTCATGTAATCTGAGCATTTTCTTCTCTAGGTCTTTTCATTCTACAGAGACAGAGGTACTGTTGTTGAGTTTGGGAGCAGGAGGTGGGGAGAGAAAAGAGGAGAACTGTTCTAGTTAGTATTGTATTGTAAACCTATCAGAATTTCTATAGAACACTCAGAAACTCTACAATGTATATTAGAGACTTGAGTAACAGTATTAATACATCATCTCTCTCCAATCTTGCAGGAAGTTGGGACTTTAGCAAATCCCACAGCATTCAGTAAAATTTATTATTGTTTGCTCTTGAGACTTTAGGAAACAACCTTGCCACTTGTGAGTTTTATCAAATGTCTACAATTCCTAGTATTTTCAACATAGTAAATAGATTAAAATGAGAAGTTTTCAATATGCTTCACTTTTCTGTCTATCAGAATTCTTTTGAGAAGTTTCAATCAGACAAAAATAAATCTCAGAAACTAGTTTAAAGTGAACATATAATGTACACACACAACATTAAAGGTGATATGGGGAGAAAAGCCACATATATCTCCCTTTCTTGATGAGAATTGCTACAGATCAGTTGAAAGCCTAACTATACATATATAAGTTTGAAATCTTTTCCAAACACATCTTGGACACACTTGAAAATCACTTTTAATTTTTCAGGACTATCCAGCAACAGTAATATCTCAAAACCAAAATCAAGTGTTAATTGCTCAATTACCAAGGCATATGTTGTAGGTTAATTTTCCCCTAAATGCACTGCATCTTTGTTTCACTTAAGAGGATAACAAGCTGAAACTCGTTATACTTTGTAAATATCCAAAGCAATGTTAATTTGGGATAGGGCAGATACAAGAAATCACCTGAGAAACAACTTGAAGGGCTTGAAAAATGGATTATGGTCTTTCGCTTGAAGGAAATACATTTCTAATATATTATGACAGGGGAAAATGTCTAGAGGAAGCCATCCAAAACTAATTGCCCTGTCACAAGCAAAAATTGGGCCTCAGGTCCTTGACATCAGAGATAGCTGACTCACAAATATATAGTTACCATATACATTTTCAATTATTTATATGAGCCTCAAGGAGATAATGTTTGTTTTCTTGTCATATGGTACATGATAATTACATTATATCTCTGTACCATGACCATATTTTGACCAATTTAGAAAAAAAAATTAAACACAAATTATTTTATCCCAATGATTAAAATTTACATATTGTGACTAATTTATATGTGGATAAATAACAAAGTAAAAATATTAATCAAGAATTAATCTGAAAATCAATAATGAAATTAAGTTGGTCACTTAAAATGTAAGATGAATGAAAGTGTTTCAATTCATTCTTGGATTTTAAAGTATTAATAGCAAAAGACTCAGATTTAATCTGTAACAACAATTACACATAGCTATCTGTTAAGTATTGGGCTGGCCCAAAGCTTGAGTTTTGTAACATGTTATAGAAAAATCCAAATGAACTTTTAGGTTAATCCAACAGCCATGACAGCTATGTACTAGCAAGGAAAAGTCACAGTAAGAGAATTACAGATCACTGCTCACTAGATATGTCTTCATAGGAAAAATAGCCTAACTTCTCACACCCTAAGGCTTCATTTAAAAATAAGCATGACATTCCATTTAGACTCTGGACCAAAATGATGATAAGGGGGCTCCTAAATTTCACCTTCCCAAGGGCTTGTAATATACCTGGAATAGTTACACGTTATGCAAGGAACAATTCCCTTTGAAAGAAATGCAGAAATTACTTGAGTGATTCCTATGTATTGAGACTTCGAAAATATCCACATTAGAACAGGTAGGAAAAGCTGAGATGTACTCATCCTTTAATTCTTACCCCCAGCACAGTGCCAGCCAGAAAAGAAACAAGCAAAAACTCCCAACTTCTCCCAGAAGAGTTAAGGGTTTGGGCCACACATCTGACACACCAATTTTTAAGGCAAACACCCAAGGAATGGGCCTCCAAATGAGCCCCACATTACTATAGGAACAAAGAACCAGGTGTTATTTGGCATAGAAGCATTCACCATTCCTATCCTAACAGGGATCAGCAACATACCCATTTCAGTCTTTCCTGGGCAAGGTCTGATTGTGTACTTTTCCACCTGCTGACTGAGACTCTGGTTTCTACTCAGACTGCATTTAAACACTCAATGAGATCCTCCTGTGTGGGACATTGATGAGTCTTGGGACACTTTCAACTACTGAGAGCCACTAAGAACAACGACAATGGTTTTGACAATCACAAAGGTTTGAGAGTCTACCAGGAACTTGGTAGGGATGGTTAAAGAATTTCATCTTTTACATGACACTAATCTCTTAAGGCTAGGAGAAGTGGCTGTGACTAGAACTTAATGAGCTTGCCTGGTGGCTTCGTGGTAAAGAATCTGCCTGCCAATGCAGGAGACACAAGTTCAATCCTTGGATCAGGAAAATCCCCTGGAAGAGGATATGGAAACCCAATCCAGTATTCTTGCCTTAGAGAGTCCCACACACAGAGGTGCCTGGTGGGCTGCAGTCCATGAGGTTTCCAAGAGTCAGACATGATTGAGCATGCACAAGAGCATGTTAGAACCCAATACAGAGATTCAAGGAAGATGAAGAAAGAAAAAAAAAAAAGTGTTCTAAACAAAAGAGCAAGATGAATATCTAGAAAATACTTAGTAAAATGGAGATATGTGACTTGCCCAATAGAGAGTTCAAAATAACAGTTCTAAGTATATTCACCTAAGTAAGAAGACCAATTGCTGAACAAAATGAGGATTTCAACAGAGATTAACAGTATTATAAAGTACCAAACATAAGTCAAAGCTTAAGAATACAATAACTGGGGCTTCATTGGCAGTGATTCAGTCCTTAAGAATATATCTTGCAATTTAGAGGACGCTGGTTCAATCCCTGGTCCAGCAAGATCCCACATCCTATATGTTAATTAAAAGATTAAACAGAAGACCAAAAATTGTAAAACTCCTAATATAAAGCATAGGTAATAATCTCCTTAACACTGGTTTCGGCAATATTTTCTGGACAATATTTTTTTGACATGAAAAGCAAAAGAAACAAAAACAAGTGGGACCACATCAAAACTAAAGAGATTCTGTACAGCAAAGGAAGCAGTCAATAACAAAAAAAATTAACTTACAGAATGAAAGAATGTATTTGCAAATTGCCTGTTTGATAACGGATTAGTATCCAAGGTATAAGAGAAACTTTTACAACTCGGTTTAAGAAAAACAAAAAATAAAAACAAACAGCCTAATTTAAAAAAAAGGCAAAGGACTTGAATAGATGTTTTACAAAGTAGGCATCCAAAAGGTACATAAATAGGTTCTCAACATCATTAATCATTAAGGAAATGCAAATCAAAACCACAGAGAGCTATGATCTGTTGGAAACAGTATTAAAAAGACAAGGAAAAGCAAGTGCTGAGGATGTGGACTGAAGAGAACACTTATACACTGTTAGAGGGAGTATAAATAGGTAACACGTTATGGGAAACAATATGAAGATTCCTCAAGAAATTAAAAAGGGAACTACCATATGATCCATCTATACCACTTCTGGGTATGTATAATGAAATCATTATCTTGAAGAAATTATCTATAGTTCCATGTTCATGGCACTGTTACTCACAATAGCCAATAAATGGAAACATCGTAAGTAAATATTGATGGATGAATGGATAAGGAATATGTAATATGTAAGTATGTATATATGCTATGCTATGCTAAGTCTTTTCAGTCCTGTCTGACTCTTTGAGATCCTGAGGACTGTAGCCTGCCAGGCTCTTCTGTCCATGAGATTCTCCAGGCCAGAATACTTGAGTGGATTGCCGTCACTTCCTCCAGGGGATCTTCCAGACACAGGGATCAAACCCACGGCTCCTGCAGCTCCTGAATTGCAGGCAGATTCTTTCCCACAGAGCCACTGAACTGCAGCATTGGAGAAGACTCTTGAGAGTCCCTTGGACTTCAGGGAGATCCAACCAGTCCATCCTAAAGGAAATCAGTCCTGAATATTCATTTGAAGGACTGATACTGAAGCTGAAACTCCAGTACTTTGGTTACCTGATGTGAAGAACTACTCATTATAAAAGGCCCTGATGCTTGGAAAGATTAAAGGTGGGAGGAGAAGGGGACAACAGAGTATGAGATGTTGGATGGCATCACCAACTCGATGGGCATGAATTTGAGCAAGCTGGTGATGGACAGGGAAGCCTGGCATGCTGCAGTCCATGGGGTTGCAAAAAGTCGGACAAGACAGTGTGACTGAACTGAACTAAACTGAACTGAAAGTTAAAGAAAGACCCATGAGAAGCAGCATGTGTTTCCTGGGGTTATTTTGACTCGAATAAAATACCATATGAATGCAAAGGTATATCATTAACATTGTGATCTTGTAGATGTTTTCAGGGATAAACAGTTCACAAGGTAATGTGCTACCTCATCCCTGAATAGATAATATATATGTATGCGTGTGTGTGCATCTCCCCAATTTTAATCCTTTCATCTTTTCTTCACTAAGGCACTCTGAAAGTCACTTAGATAAATTATCAAAACTATTTTAAAAGGATTTTCCTCAAGACAAATTATTTACCTAATTGACATAAATTCAAATTTTGAAATTTGCTAATTTCAAAATAAAACAGGATGTTGAACTTAATAGCACACTCTAGCCGGTCTACATAGAAGATAGTGTGAAAAGCTTCCTGACATTCCTATTCTGACAATAAAATTACATTTTTATTAATGTCACCCAAATAATTGTTGTTTTTTTTCCTGTCTCTCACTCATATTGCAAGCTCAATATAAGTTATTGGTTTACATTAAACTTGCAATTAAAGCTCAATACTTGTAGTGCTTTTTCACAGGAAATGCTCTTAAACTGGTCCTTTCCGGTAACTATCAAGTTAGTCCTTTTGAAATTTAATATGGACAGTTTTCTTATGCCCTGTTATTTTCTACATTATAAGTCTAAAATCCAAGGAACCAAATTCCTGACCAGACTTGTGTTGGCTACATACAGATATTTGAACTCTTACAGCAGTCTTGATGTTAATTGATAATACAAATGTTACATGTATTGTTTAATAATAAATATGAATCAATTAAATATAGTTAACTGATATAAATATAGTTAATGAACTGTTAATAAGTTAATATAACTTATTAACCTTAGGTTTATCAATGCAGTTTCATTAATAGGATCCTTTTGGACATGTTTGCTCAACCAATTTAAACCATTTAATTGTACAAAGTTCACATTTGTCTTTTTATCTGAAGAGCATATTAAATAAACTTTGTCAAAGTTTACTGAAACCAAAATGCACTGCATATAACCACAGCAATTCTAATGTTGTATGACCTCCTAATTATATAAAAGGGGAAAAGGACTAGCTGTCACCAAGATTCTGACCTCAAGATTGGTTTTAGTAATTACCACATTTTGTCTTCTTTTTAAAGGTTATAATAATTTTTTAATTTAGCTTGTTGGCACACCAAAGAGTTATAATTATCAGATACTGCTGAATAATAACCAGTAAATTAGGTCAAATAATGTCACAACATGTTTCTTAAATATAAATCAAGAAACAAGGAGAAAAACTGCCTCTTAACATATGGTTGGAGAAGCATTTGAACTAAGAAAGCAACTTAATTGCTAAAATTGATTTTATACTGCCATTTTCTTGCTCTGTAAATATTTGAGAGTTTTTGTTCACCTAGCTCTCAATGTGACCTTTTGGAAGAATCAAGTGATCTTCAGGAAAGTTTTAATTGATTGGCTTTATTGACGGCATGAGATGGTGATTTCTCTGTAATTGCTGCTGTATGCATGTAGGTCCTTCCAAAGCCAAATGAATGGCATCCATCACAAACGACTTTCTCTTGCATGCCTGTGATTGTTCCACACATGGTACAGCATGTACAGTCTCTCCGATCTGAGCTGGTGCACATCTAACAACATCTCTGATTTCAGACCTTAAGGAAACCATGGTTTTCCTTCAACTAAACAAAAAACTAAAGCTTTCTGTCTCTTATTTACAAACTTTCAGGACAGCTGACCCAAGGGAATAACCATGAAAGCACACTTAATTGTCTATGCATTGTAGAAAAAGCTTCATCTTCATTATATTACTTCCTTGCACAGTATTGTTTTTTTTTCTATTTTTGTTTTAACTTTTATTTTTTTATATATATATTTTTTTCTGAATGTTGAGCTTTATTTATTTTTTTTTCTTTTAAGGTTTCATATTTTTATTATTTTTTATTTTACTTTACAATTCTGTATTGGTTTTGCCATACATTGACATGAATCCACCACGGGTGTACATGCGTTCCCAAACATGAACCCCCCGGGGGCGCGGGTCCCTGCAACATCTCTCTGGGTCATCCCCGTGTACCAGCCCCAAGCGTGCCGTATCCTGCATCAACATAGACTGGCAATTATGACATATGCTACTAAGGAAATTTTCACTTTGTTGCCAATAACATAACATTAGTACTTGAAAGTTTTCTTATTAAAATGTACTCATTACTCTGTAAGGTCTTTTGCTTGCCTTTCTTATCTTCCTCATTACAAAATATATTTCTTATTCCCAAGTTGATATAGACTTAAATATGTGAATAGAAGAAAAGAGAAAGAATCATATCTCTTCTTTTCAAATAAATTTTGACAGAAGAAACTACTTTTACAACATTTTCTATATTTCTACATTAATATTACCTTTCCTTTGCCTCTAAAAAGATTTCCTTTATGCTATACAAGAGACCCCACCCCATTTTGATTGTATCTTTTACAAATTGATAATTGTTTCTACAAAATTTGAGGAAAATTTTCCAGAAAAAAAAAAAGAGCATGTCTCTTTCTCTCTCTCTCTTTTTTAAGTTTGTTTCAGTCATGGACAACATAGGAAAGCATAGGAAGAACACTCTGACATAAATCGTAGCCATATATTTTTAACTCTATCTCTAAAGAAAATAAAAACAAAAATAAATGAGAACTAATTACACTCAAATGCTTTTGCATAGCAAAGGAAACCATTGACAAAATGAAAAGACAACTTACTGAATGGGAGAAAATATTTTCAAATAATATGACTGATAAGAGATTAATATACAGCATATATAAGCAATTCATACAATTCAACATCAAAAACCAAACAAATTGATTAAGAAATGGGTAGAAGAACCGACCAGATATTTTACAAAGACAAAATGAAGATGGTCAACATTCACATGAAAAGACGATCAACATCAGTAATCATAAGGTAATGCAAATCAAAACCACAACGAGATATCATCTCACACCTATGAGAATGCCTATCATCAAAAAGAACACAAATAACAAATGTTGGCAAGGATATGGAGAAAGGGGAACTCTGGCAATTGTTGGTGCAGCCACTGTGTAAAAAACTGTGTAGAAGATTCTCCAAAACTGAAAATAGAACTACTATATGACTCAGCAGTTCTGCATCTGTATATAAAATTTATATAAACATCTATTTACAAATTTTAAATAAATATAAATTTAATATATATATTTATAGATATTATACATATGGTGGTGGTAATTTACTCACTAAGTTGTATCAGAATCTTATGACCTCATGAACTGTAGCCCACCAGACTCCTCTGTCCATGGAATTCTCCAGGCAAGAATACTGGAGTGGGTTGACATTTCCTTCTCCAGGAGATCTTCCCAACCCAGGAATTGAACCAAGGTCTCCTGCACTGCACTACATATATATGTGAGTATATATACCACAGTTCATTTTAGTTCAGTTTAGTTGCTCAGTCGTGTCTGACTCTTTGTGACCCCCATGGACTGCAGCATGCCAGGCCTCCCTGTCCATCATCAACTCCTGGAGTTTATCCAAACTCATGTCCATTGAGTCAATTATGTCATCCAACCCTCATCCTCTCTCATCCCCTTCTCCTCCTGCCCTCAATCTTTCCCAGCATCAAGGTCTTTTCAAATGAGTCAGCTCTTTGCATCAGGTGGCCAAAGTATTGGAGTTTCAGCTTCAATATCTGGCCTTCCAATGAACACTCAAGACAGATCTCCTTTAGGATAGACTGGGTGGATCTCCTTGCAGTTCAAGGGACTCTCCAGAGTCTTCTCCAGCATCACAGATCAAAAGCATAAATTCTTCGGCACTCAGCTTTCTTTATATATACCACACGTATACACAAACTGTGTGTATATACATAATATATATGTATATATACAAACATATACAAAATGTGCCATAAAAAATAACTTTTTTCATTTTCAGAAACAAGGAAGGACTTGGAGGGCATTGTGTTAAGTGAAATATGTCAGACAAGAAAGAAAAACACAATATGATATCACTTACGTGTGAAATATAAAAAATTATAATAAATTGGTGAATTTAGCAAAAGAAGAAGCAGGCTCACAGATACAAAGAACAAGCTAGTGGTGGGGTGGGAAGTGGGTGTGGCTTTATATGGGTGGAAGTGTGGGAGGTGTAAGTTACTGGGTGTAAGATAGGCTGAAGAATGTATTGAACAATGCATGGGGATCTAGTATTTTGCATTAATGGACAATGGAAAAATAACCTTTAAAGGCTGTATAAAATAAACAGAATTTAAGACAACATGGTGTCTTAAATTCTTACATGTGCTTTTATAAAATATACCATTCTAGAAATCTGCCTTTAATTAACATCAATCCTCATTATAGTTCACAGAATCCCTTTTATCCCACTTTCAAGAAGGGCATCATTTTCAACATTAAATTGTTTGTATAATTTCTTAAAGAATTTTAAAATACCAAGCTTATTTTCTCCCCAATTGCCTTCAGATATTTTAGTAATTGGCTCACTGTGCTCCAAACTGAAAACAAATAGTTCCTTTCATTAGCTTTGAGAGAGAATGTCACCTAAATGACTGTTAAAAATGTCAGAAATGTGTCACTTTTCACACAAAAGATGTGAATGCAATCCCCAGATAACATCAACAGTTTCTAGATTTTAATAATATAAAAATAACAGTTCAAAATGTATTGAAAATAATGCGTGGAAGAAAATTCAACCTGGGAATTGATACCTCACATGAAAGTTAAAAATAAAACAGGGTACTCCCTGCAGGCACGCTTGGGATCGTTCAAGTTACTTGAAAGTTGTTCTGAGGTTGACTGCCCACGATGAGCTCTTTTTAAAGGGGGTCTACTCATGTACAGTACAACCTGCTGGCAAAGGTCAGTGGAAAAGTTAAAACTCTTAAAGCTGGGGAGTTTTATATCTTAATGACACTCTGGAACGTTACTACCCAGTGAGTGGAGTGTGAATACTTCAGATTATCTACAGATAACTGGGAAAGAAGCTAACTGGATGGATGTATGAATGGATAGATAGATAAAAATAATTGACGAGAACTGAATCTGAATTCCTCGCTCAGTTTACCAGTTATCTCACTTGGAACAATACAGAAAACCAGTTTCAAATGGAATTTCCTCATTTTAAATATGACCCTAATATCTAAAGATATATGATATGTTTTTTTTTCCAAAACAAAATTATTTATGACTGTAAAAGTCATGTTTAGTATTGGATAGATATTTAATGTTATTATTTCTTATTTAAAACCCACAAATTATTTGAGAAATATGAAAGTGGTTATTATTATTTATAGTATCAGTAGATTGTCATTAGTATTACTATTACCATTAGTTGTAGTACTAGTAGCAACTAGAGATAGTTTGAAGGACAGTGAAGCCTGGCATGCACTCTCTCTGGTCTCAAAGAGTCAGACACAACCTAGCAACTGAAAACAACAACTAATAGCAGTATTACTATTACATCATAAATGCTTTAAAATTTCCCTTATAATGTAGGTCATAATGGAATCAGAATTGTACCCCTTGTGGATTTCAATAATCTATAGTAAGTTGTTCTGAAGTGAAGATCGAGAACTTGAGTTAAGCTTTCTGCCTGTGGGGCTTTTTGGCTCTCTTTATGATGCTTCATCTTCCAGTCACTGAAACTGAAGTTCATGCCCAGGAAAACTTGATGTGAGGGGCAGAATCTGAAAGCTGTTGTTATGGAAAATGCTCTTCCTGCAATGTGGTTTAATCTAGCATTAAGATTATAGGCACCAGGAGCCACCACAGTCCCCGAGAAAATAAGGACCTGGACAATCTCACCTGGCCACTCTAAGCACAGGCTTCTGTCATTTTGCTGAAATAACTGCTATGACTTCCTTTAAGCCAGAGAGATTCTAAAGCAGAGAGAGTGAAGTCCCCACTCTAAAACCTTAGAAATGCCCTAAAGATCACTGTCAATTTCCTGAAC
The DNA here is from genome assembly GCF_014754425.2 of Oryx dammah. NCBI lineage: Eukaryota > Metazoa > Chordata > Mammalia > Artiodactyla > Bovidae > Oryx > Oryx dammah. The sequence continues at coordinate 20,665,746 of NW_024070204.1, forward strand.
TCGTGTAGCCTGTTTCATTTATTTCTGGTTTTGTTTTGTCTGCTGAACCAAGGTAGTGCAAAGCTAATTTTGTTAGAATAAGAAGGGCTTTATTTTTAATTAAGCTCTGTTCACTTTTAAAGATTTAACTCAGAATGTATTTTTGCATGAAACTATATAGCCTGGGTATAGGCTGAAAACATTGAGTGATTTTTCATTATATATATATACATATATGTATGTATATATATTGGAGAAGGCAATGGCACCCCACTCCAGTACTTTTGCCTGGAAAATCCCATGGATGGAGGAGCCTGGTAGGCTGCAGTCTGTGGGGTCTCTAAGAGTCGGACATGACAGAGCGACTTCACTTTCACTTTTCACTTTCATGCATTGGAGAAGGAAATGGCAACCCACTCCAGTGTTCTTGCCTGGAGAATCCCAGGGACGGGGAAGCCTGGTGGGCTGCTGTCTATGGGGTCCCACAGTGTTGGACATGACTGAAGCGACTTAGCAGCAGCATGTATATATATATATATATATATATATACACACACATATATATACATACATATATATGAAATATGTTACTTTTATATATATACATATGTATGGATGTATATATGATGGGCTTCCCAATCCAGGTCTCCTGCTTTACAGGCAGATTCTTTCCATCTGAGCCACCAGAGAATATAAACATATATATATGAAAAATCACCATTTATATCATATGAGTATATATTTTATGCATATGAAGCCAAGAAGAAAAAGCATATTACACTTGAAAGCAAGGATGCTTGAAAGGAAATCATAAATCTGGGATTTGCTAGCTCTATTACCCTGAGCGTGCAGCTTCAGTTTTCTCATCTGTAAACTGTACAAATAGTATCACACTAGTGGAATGCTATTTGGATTGAATTAATTCACTTATTTAACAGATTTACATGGGATGTCCATTATGCTAGGCACACAGAATTCAGCAATAACCAGATATACCCTGGACCTTATATGTCAGTATAGCAATGTGAGGAGTGTAGTAGAGTCAGGCAAACAGCAGGCAGTCAATAAACAACAGTTTCTCTCCTTTGGCCTGGACCAGACAGTTTTAGATTAAACGAATCATAATCCCTTGTCAATAGCATAAAATATTATACCTAGATTTCTAGCAATCTAAAATGGACTTTATTTTCCTCCATTTTCTATGCCTTATTCATATTTCAACTGTTTGTAGTGCCCATTCATCTAGTTTCAATTTTTTTAAATTACATACTCAGTGAATGTGATTCTTGCATATAATTTTTATTTCCTTATCTCTGAGGTCAAGATGATGTTAATATGCTTTATTAACTTGGCCTTCAAGGCTTTTCTCAATTGTTATGCTCTTTTGATCTCTCAATCTATTCCGTTGTACTAGATAAGATTGTTTACTTATCCCCAAATATGTCCATTGCTTTCCTAAAACTTTGCATTTTTCACTTGCATGTAGTTATTTTAAAATCTGTCTCACTACATACCTAGTCCAGCTAATATTCAAAAGATTGTAAACAATAAGCACACTAAAAGATTAATGAAACTAAGAAAGAAGTCAGTATGTGCACAGTTCTATACTGTGAGCCTCCTAAGAGTAAGGGCTCTTCTATTATTATTTTTTTAAACATATGTGTATGAGTGCCATATGTGTGATTTATACTTTATGAGCTCTCAGTTCAGTTCAAGTAAATTGGGCTAATAGTCAGCTCAGTTTAATTTCATAGCTTCAACAGTGGGTGAAAAGTATACAGAAAATAGTAAATTATGATTCCAGGTATTTCATGTATTAGATATCAATGTTGCTACTTAACAAATCATGTAAATCATGGGTATCAAAATAAGAGACTTAAATTTATTAATTTATAAAAATACTTACTGATCAATTTTATTTTTAAACATTGTAGAGGTCAGAACAATTTTTAAGAAGTCTTTTACCTATTGTATTTATGCCCAAATAATAATCTTATTATGTTTATTGAAATGTATACAAGATTGGAATCCTAATATCTTTATTGAAATGTATGCTAGACTGGAACTATATAGTTAGAATTGGATTGACAAATGTGCTAGGAATTAAACTCATTAATAATGGAAGATATTGAAAGAAAAGCCAGAAGAGGTTACTTTTTCTTCTCTTATGTTTAACTGCAATAATCTATGATACCTTAGTTGCATGTTTTTATTCAATATCCAAGTATCTTTACAAGGTATATACAGTGTCCAACTGAACATTATATAGTGTGATCTTATTTACCAAGAAAATTTGAAGAAAAAATCATATTCACTTTTATTTGTAAAATACTGCTTAGTAAATATGCACCCACACTTGCACTGATAGTCATTCACAGCTGTAAAAATTTGACAATCAAAGTGCATGTACACCCGTGGTGGATTCATATCAATGTATGGCAAAATGAATACAATATTGTAAAGTAATTAGCCTCCAATTAAAATAAATAAATTTATATTAAAAAAAAACAAAATGCAGACAGACAAGTGGCTAGGTATACAGGCAAGATAGTCCAAATATTGGGGAATACTGTTAAATTAACTTTAAATTCAATTTATCATTATTGTATTATCCACTTAGGTTACTTTAAGTTTTACATTTATAGGCAGTGGGGAAGGAATCTAGAAAAAGACGATTGAGATTTAACAGGGTAGTATCATAGTTTCTGAAAGCTATTACCTATTGTCTCAAAAGAAGCTTTCCGTATGTGTTAAATAGGCTCAAGACAATGGGGTTTAGCCAACGAATCTGGAGTAATGTTTATGGAGTAATGTTTTCATCTTCAATCATTTTCATCTGCTAACATAAAGGTATATTATGTCCAAGTAGCTGTAAAATCTCAGTGGAAGTAAAATTTCACAGAAATATTACTGAGTGTCCAATAATATAAAAGTTACCCAAGATTATATCATAACTTGTTTGAATGAAGAAAAAGCACAAGACTATGAAGATGGAAATAAATCAGGACAGGTCTTTCGATATGTTAGACTGATAGTCAAAGAAGGCAAAGAAAAAAGAAGAAATGGGGAAAGCCTGAAGATGCATTTTGAGCTGTGATGCAGAAATGAACCAAAGATGGTGGCCTTGCTCAGCCAGTGAACGCAACTGAAATACCTAAGCATGCAGTTTCCCAAACAGCAAGTCGACTTAACAGAAATAAAATAAAATTGGGTGTTTCAGCATGCTGTTTAAAGTTTACTGGTTCTCCTTTGAGGAAAAGGGGAAGTGATTAAAAGAACTATAATATTTCATGTTATATGTCAATTATATCTCATTCAAAAAACTATATTTTTCAAAATGGTATTATGTCATTTGTCATTTTAAAATTAGTTAATTTAATAAAATACTATCATATGTTTCTAAAATGCAAGTCTTCAAGGCTATGCATGTTTTCATATGTATACATATATATTACCATTATATTATACCTGTTGGGCTTCCCTGATGGCTCAGGTGGTAAAAACAATCTGCCTGCAATGCAGGAGACCCAGGTTCGATCTCTGGGTCAGGAAGATTCCCCTGGAGAAGGGAATGGCAACCCACTCTAGTATCTGGACAGAGGAGCCTGAAAGGCTACAGTCTATGGGGCTGCAAAGAGTCAAGACACAACTGAATGACTAACACTTTCCCTTCCATATAATATACATATATTATATACTTATGTATTGCCATTTTATATACATTGTAAAAATCATAGTTATGAAACAGCAGGATCATGTGAGGACCTCAAGAGCACAAAAGCCTTTCCATGTCTGCTCTTTCTTGCTTTCAGGAAAAAGTCTTTAGCCTCCTAGACCTTCCCTGAGTTTTAACCCGCAGATTCAAACAATAGAGTCACAGGACTCCTAGTTCCTCCTGAAGGGATAATATATAACAATTTGACGCATATCTATGAGTTCTTATAAAGGAACCAAGGCCCCAAGTGGAGGATGGTAATTTCAGGCTGAGCCAAGTACATGGACCCCAGACTAGTTGGAACCAGAAGGTTGATGACTGAGATTCCTGGAGTTACCTCACCATGAGTTACCTCACCGCCAACCAGAGGATGGTCACACACCCAGCAGCCCTCCCTACATATTTGCCCTTAAAAATACTTCCCTGAAAACCCATCCTAGAATCACTGTCTTTTGAGCACAAGTTATCCGTTCTCCAGTGCTTCACTGTTTGACTTCTTCGTGCAACAGGCACACAAACTCTGGTTGGACAACAAGTATTGCATAAATTGTAAAATTTAAAATATTAACAATAATGATGTTATAAAAGAATCATAAAATATTATTTTAAAAATATTTCCCTTATTGAATTCTAACTGGAGAGAAAAGAAAACATTTCACTTGGTAAATAAAGATATTTATCTGACTGAAATAGAATACATTTTATCTCACCACTGTATCAAATTTGATTTTTATGTCATTGTTTTTTACTTTCCAACTTTACAAGTAAAATTATATTTTAAAAATTAAATTCATCAAAAATATTTGCTCTTTAAAATTCTGTAAGGTGTTTGGGATGATGCATTTAGCCGTGTTCTTGTATTGTAAATCCAGCAGACTTTTTTCTCCATTGTTTAGTTCTCCTTTATGTTTAATAAAATTAAATCTATTCTTGTCTACTAGTCTTCTGTTACTCAGTAGTTTGTGTTAGTAGTTGCTTATTCACTTTTCATGTCATACTTTGACCCTTTTATCTTCTTTTGTGTTGCCTAGCATTAGGGGGAGCCTGGTGGGCTGCTGTCTATGGGGTCGCACGGAGTCGGACACGACTGAAGCGACTTAGCAGCAGCAGCAGCAGCATTAGGAGACACAGCAATGTCAAAAATTGTAAAATAAAATAAGATGAAAGGAAAGGAAAAGGAAAAAAAATACATTGTGCAAGTTGCTTTCTGGCAGCAATAGAATTACAGAGAAAAAGAAAAAGTTGAAATCTGACAGGATTAGCCTGCTGACTTGCTGAATTTATGAGTCTTGTAAAGAATACCAATGAGAAAAAAAATAGAAGATAGAAGACAAAGCCATAAATCTTACCCACAGACTTCTTCACTGAGAGTTTGGAAATAAAATCAAGTTCTGGATACCATTAATGGTTGGTTTGTCACAAAAGAGAGTAAGTTTGCCATCTGCTTCTCTGTTCAAGATTAATAGAAACACTGGAGGTGGAGCTCTTTGGGAAATAGTTATGTGACCTGCAGGAGAACAATGTATACTTCTTACCCCTCTGACATCTGGACATTATACTAACTGCAGTTGGAACCGCTTGTACATAGACAGTTGAAAACTGCTGAGCTTGTCTTTGTAGTGTGAAAACTAGTAATTCAATTTACTGAGGTTAAAGTGAAGACTGAGACTAGATCAAGGAAAATAGGGATTATAACAACATAAAGCAGAGCTCAAAATCATTCTTGCAAACCACAGAGTTTATATGATGCAGGAGCATTGCCAAAGTTGGGTATCAAACAGGTTTTTTTTAATGCTATTTAGAGAGATGAAGTGTGTAGATATTTTGAAAGTACCATGACACAGTTGCAAAATAAAGGTTGTTATAGTCATCAAAAGCTTTGCACCACCATGGGGTCCCCAATAGTATTTGTATATTTATTGTATCAATTAGATGCTCTTTTTAGAAAAATAAAATCACATAATTTATTTTAAAAATGTGAAAGTTTGACGAAATGGGATCATGTCTGGGAATAAATTACCTATGCACAGACACAGAAGTTTTCCAGATAATCAACAGGGAGGAAATAGACCAACTGAAATCTACTTAAAGACCCTAAATTAACTATTCTTAGGACATATTTGTATGTTCTAATGATTTTCATTAACAGTAATAACAATGGAAACAAAGATATGATCTTATTAAAGCAAAATAACTAGATATTCCATAAATGTCACAAATTATATGACTTGTTAAAAATACTATCATATATCCAAACAGTGAGTTTTATTACATCTTTAAAATAGATATTTTTATTCAATAGTTTACTGCTGTGTTTTTCAATTTTGCTGGCATATTGAGTGCAGCACTTTCACAACATCATCTTTTAGAATTTGAAATAGCTCAACTGGAATTCCATCACCTCCATTAGCTTTGTTCATAGTAATGCTTCCTAAAGCCTACTTGACTTCACATTCAAGGATGTCCGGATCTAGGTGAGTGATCACACCATCCTGATTATTTGGGTCATGAAGAACTTTTTTGTATAGTTCTTCTGTGTATTCTTGCTACTTCTTCTTAATATCTTTTGCTTCTGTTAGGTCCATACCATTTCTGTCCTTTATTGAGCCCATCTTTGCATGAAATATTCCCTTGGTGTCTCTAATTCTCTTGAGGAGATCTCTAGTCTTTCCCATTCTATTATTCTCCTTTGTTTCTTTGCACTGATCACTGAGAAAGGCTTTCTTATCTTTCCTTGCTGTTCTTTGGAACTCTGCATTCAAATGGGTATATCTTTCCTTTTCTCCTTTGCTTTTCATTTCTGTTCTTTACACAGCTATTTATAAGGCCTCCTCAGACAGTCATTTTGTTTTTTTGCATTTATTTTTTTTGTGGATGGTCTTGATCCCTGTCTCCTGTACAATATCATGAACCTCCATCCTAGTTCATCAGGCACTCTATCAGATCTATTCCCTTAAATCTATTTCTCACTTCCACTGTATAATCATAAGGGATTTTATTTAGGTCATACCTGAATGGTCTAGTGGTTTTCCATACTGTCTTCAATTTAAGTTTGATTTTGGCAATAAGGTCAATAAAAGGCAGAGGAACCAGAGATTAAACTGCCAACATCCATTGGATCATCAAAAAAGCAAGAGAGTTCCAGAAAGAAAAAAAAAACATCTATTTCTGCTCTATTGACTATGCCAAACCCTTTGACTGTGAGGCTCACAAGAAACTGTGGAAAATTCTTCAAGAGATGGGAATACCAGATCACCTGTTCTGCCTCTTGAGAAATTTATATGCAGGTCAGGAAGCAACAGTTAGAACTGGACATGGAAAACCTGACTGCTTCCAAATAGGAAAAGGAGTAAGTGAAGGCTGTATATTTTCACCCTGCTTATTTAACTTATATGCAGAGTACATTATGAGAAATGCTGGGCTGGATGAAGCACAAGCTGGAATCAAGATTGCTAGGAGAAATATCAATAACTTCAGATATGCAGATGACACCACCCTTATGGAAGAAAGTGAAGAAGAACTAAAGAGCCTCTTGATAAAAGTGAAAGAGGAGAGTGAAAAAGTTAGTATAAAGCTCAACATTCTAAAAACTAAGATCATGGCGTCTGATCCCATTGCTTCATGGCAAATAGATGGAAAAACAGTGGAGAGTGGAAGACTTTATTTTGGGGGGGGTGCAAAATCACTGAAGATATTCACTGCAGCCATGAAATAAAAAGAAACTTACTCTTTGGGAGAAAAATTATGACCAACCTAGACAGAATATTAAAAGCAGAGACATTACTTTGCCCACAAAGGTCTGTCTAGTGAAGGCTATGATTTTTCCAGTAGTCTGGTATAGATGTGAGAGTTGGACTGTAAAGATACACACCAAGGAAACCAGAATTGAAAGAGACACATGTACCCCAATGTTAATCGCAGCACTGTTTATAATAGTCAGGACATGGAAGCAACCTAGATGCCCATCAGCAGATGAATGGATAAGAAAGCTGTGGTACATATACACAATGGAGTATTACTCAGCCGTTAAAAAGAATACATTTGAATCAGTTCTGATGAGATGGATGAAACTGGAGCCAATTATACAGAGTGAAGTAAGCCAGAAAGAAAAACACCAATACAGTATACTAACACATATATATGGAATTTGGAAAGATGGCAATGATGACCCTGTATGCAGGACAGCAAAAAAGACACAGGTGTGTATAGCAGACTTTTGGACTCAGTGGGAGAGGGAGAGGGTGAGATGATTTGGGAGAATGGCATTGAAACATGTATAATATCATGTAAGAATCGAACCGCCAGTCTATGTCAGATGCAGGATACAGCATGCTTGGGGCTGGTACGCGGGGATGACCCAGAGAGATGTTATGGGGAGGGAGGTAGGAGGGGGGTTCATGTTTGGGAATGCATGTACACCCATGGTGGATTCATGTTAATGTATGGCAAAACCAATACAGAATTGTAAAGTAAAATAAAGTAAAAAAATAAATAAAAATAATAAAATAATAAAATAAAATAAAATAAAAAAAGAAAGCTGAGTGCCAAAGAATTGATGCTTTTGAACTGTGGTGTTGGAGAAGATTCTTGAGAGTCCCTTGGACTGCAAGGAATTCCAACCAGTCCATCCTAAAGGAGATCAGTCCTGAATATTCTTTGGAAAGACTGATATTGATGCAAAGAACTGATTCATTTGAAAAGACCCTGATGCTGGGAAAGTTTGAAGGTAGGAGGAGAAGGGGACGGCAGAGGATGAGGTGGTTTGATGGCATCACCGACTCAATGGACATGAGTTTTAGTAAACTCCAGGTGTTGGTGATGGACAGGAAGTCCTGGTGTGCTGCAGCCCATGGGGTCGCAAAGAGTCGGACACAACTGAGAAACTGAACTGAACTAATTAGAACCCATTATTATTTTAAGAAAACGTATTCATATATGCAAAAGGAAGGTTTCTGATGAGTATACACCCAAAACTTGATAGTTATTTTCTGTATTTCACTCATCAATTTTCCTTATCTCAATCTTCCAGTTTTTCCACATTGAATGTTTTACTTATGCAAAATCAGCCTATAGTGGGGACACATTTAAACATTGCTATTTCTGAGAAGCATAATATGTTGCATGTCTACAATACTGGGTATATAGATTTCAAATGAATTGCTTGATTAGAGACAGAAATAGTTTAGGAAGAAATGCAAATATGAATTGTGGAAAAGTTACAGAGGCTGAAAGTTTTATTTTATGCCCAGTCACCAACACACATAGAAAAGAAACCAAGAAGCAAATTCCCTTGGGAAGTGATGACATTTACATTCAAATCCTGCAAACCACTGTCCTCTGAAATGAATTTTATCAGAGAGAGAACCACGTTTCCAGATTCAGGAGTTTAGAATAGTTGTTATAAGATTATAAAAAAAAAAAAAAAGATCATCAAAGGCAATACTGGATCATATCTAGGACTCACCTAGAGAGCACATGAGGGAAAAATTGGAATGAGATGGGCAAAATAAAATAGGAAACCATTTTTCATTACATAAGCACCAGAGACCCAGGCAGCTGGCCATTGTCAAAGCACTGAAGAAGTTTTTGCTAAAAGGAAATAAATGGTCTCCAGTCACTCCTCTTCTTGCAGCCCCTTCCCACATCCTACCAACACTACCATCATTGTCATTAGCACCAGTAGCTGGAAAAGAAAATTTGGAGTCAGAAGTTGCCATTCACTACCTATAAATGTTTCACACAACTCCTCCCCAAAAGTGGAAGAAAGCAGACACTCTCAGAAAGCATATATGAATTAGGAGAGAACTCCTGACAGCAGAACAACTTGTCTGCTCTTAGTTCTGGAAGTAAGCAAAGCTGCCTGAAGGTGCCTAGTTGTCAATATCAGGTCTGAGAGAAATATCCCTGACATGGTAGAGATTTGCTCTGAGAGCAAGGGTACTGAAAGAGTTGAATAGTATCCATATTTCAAGGCACTGATAAGAGCCAGCTCCCCAGGCAGCACTGACAGATGAATTACACCGAGAAAAACCATTTTTAAGAGATAAGAATAAAAAGATATTATAGATGCTTACTAAAGATACTTAAAAACTCTTTAATCTGCCCACTATATTTCATAGCCCTAGATAAAACAAATATCATCATTGTAATGGTTTATAATTTTCAAAGTTTTCACTTGCATTATTTATTTGATTGTTATTACTAAGGTTAATAACATCACCATTTTACAAAAGAGGAAGCTGAAGCCTAGGAAATTTAAATGAACTGATGGAGGCCATCTGAGTTCTAACTTAGTAGGAACTCACATCATAGACATCCCAGTCTAGAACCATGCTGTCTTCCAAACCATATAAACTTGTAAAGAGAGCAGTGTTTTATTGACAGGTATTTATTTTGAGTAGGATTAAGTTCATTGTTGTAAATGATTTCAGATACCTGCTCCATTTGGACATCATAATGACTTTCATTACTAAGCACATTTGCATTTTGAAGCAGAAATAACATGGGTAATGTTTTCCTTTTTGTGAGTAACTTACCGCCAAGGGAGGATTCTTTCATTATACAGTAATAATGCTTTTAAATGTTTTCTGGCTGGAAATCAGAATCTAGCAGGTTTTTCATGATCTGAAATTGTCATCTAGGAACAGTTCTGATATTCTGAAGTCCAAACAAAAGCAATTAAAGGATAGCAAATACTGGTTAAATTGTTGGATGTTTTCTGCATAAACGTTACATGTTAAACACTGGTATCCACCCAGAATTTTTATTTAAAATGATACTATTTTTTAGCTATTATTTTGATATATTTTAAAATAAAAATATAGGACTATCATTTTAAATGAACTGGCTCTCTTATGTAAATGTTTGTAAATAGCTATAGTAATAAAGAGGATCCTGGTTCCTGGTCTTATCCAGATCATCATTTAATGCCCAATAATCCCCAATCTTGGCATTCTAGGCCAAGAATTCTTGACCAAACTCACTGGATCTCACAAGGTGGCACCTGTGGGTTTGGCTATGAATCAAAGACATAATCCTGTACTAATGCATGAAGTGAAGTGAAGTGAAAGTCGTTCAGTCATTTCCGACTCTTTGCGACCCAATGGACTACACAGTCCAGGGAATTCTCTATGCCAGAATACTGGAGTGGTAGCCTTTGCCTTCTCCAGGGGAACTTCCCAACTCAGGGATCAAACCCAGGTCTCCTGCATTGCAGGCAGATTCTTTACTAGCTAAGCCATAGCAGAAGACCAAGAATACTAGAGTGGGTAGCCTATTCCTTCTCCAGCAGATCTTCTCAACCCAGGAATTGAACCAGGGTCTTCTGTACTGCAGGCGGATTCTTTACCAACTGAGCTATCAGGATAGCCCTGTACTAATGCTGATGTACTATATATACATGTACTAATGCAATAATTATTATACATGTATATATATATGTACTAATACATAATGTGCATAATTAGTGCATTATGTGCCAACCAGTCCATTCTGAAGGAGATCAGCCCTGGGATTTCTTTGGAAGGAATGATGCTAAAGCTGAAACTCCAGTACTATGGCCACCTCATGCCAAGAGTTGACTCATTGGAAAAAAGACTCTGATGCTGGGAGGGATTGGGGGCAGGAGGAGAAGGGGACGACAGAGGATGAGATGGCTGGATGGCATCACAGACTCGATGGACGTGAATCTGAGTGAACTCCGGAAGATGGTGATGGACAGGGAGGCCTGGCGTGCTGTGATTCATGGGGTCGCAAAGAGTCGGACACGACTGAGCAACTGAACTGAACTGAACTGAACTGAACTGTGCATAATTAGTGCATAATGCACAATGCATACATGGGTACATATATATACATATATGTATATGTTTAAATTCATAGTTTAAAATGAGTCATAGTTCTCTATGATTAAACAACAGAAAGTGATGACTGTCTTATATAAAGGTATAAAAATAAACTTTGGAGTGGGTTATCCCATTAGCTAAACAGATGATCATTATATATACCACACCACTGGCCTAGTGAGAATGTCCCATTAAAAAAGCAAACTGTTGATCATTGTTTGAGTATTAAGTTAAACAAACATAAAATAAAAGCTACTAGAAAGACCAAACATATTTATTTATTTATTGGCATAGTCCAGTGGGAAAACATTACTGCCCAAAGCCTAAGAATGAACATACTCAAGCAAATGACATGGGTTTGAAATATGTGTGTCTGCTTATACACTTCTTGCACTAAATAAGTACTACAGTGCTTCATAACCTGAGGTTGTTTGAAGCTCCTGATATGTAACCTTGGCTATCTTGGGCTAATAGTAAACTTATAGGTGACCTCGTGACTTTTCAGAGATCTGGCTCTTCTAAACTCCTCCTTGTAAAAGAGTTAACTGAATAAATAAAAGCCTTGTTCAAGGATATATTTATTTTGAGCTTATTAAGATCAAGACAATCTATTATTATGCTGCTTATGTAAAAATAGGGGAGAATAGTAATATCGTCTAAATGTGAAAGCTGATAGTAACAGTTGATGAAACCACACAGGTTTCAAAACTTTCCTTACATGATGTTATAAACCAGAAGAAGATCACATAACATTTAGTTGAACACATGTTTAATTATACTGCTTACCTGGATTCAAAGCCAACCAAGTTGTCATGTTATAAATATTCCATCACCACTCTTACAATGGTCTGTGCATGCTCAGTTGCTTCAGTCATGTCTGACTTTTGCAATCCCATGGACAATAGCCCACTAGGCTACTCTGTCCATGAGATTTGCCTGGCAAGATTACTGGAGTGGGTTGCCATGCCCTATCTAGGGGCTCTTCCTGATTCAGAGATTAAACCTGAATCTTTTTCTTGCATTGCAGGCAGATTCTTTACCACTAAACTATCAGTGGTATATAACTGAGCCTCCCTTTACAATGGTATATAACCTGAATGTGGACTGAATTCACACCATCCTTGAGGTTTAAATGGAACTGTCTTGAATCACCTATCATTTTCAGGAGTAGCTTGGGCAGGCTTCTGCCATATGTTCATAAATCCTCAGACTCATCAATGTTCATGGTCATTCATGTTTGTGGATCCAAGCAACTGCTGAGCTCCTAATCTCACTTATATCTCTATCATATCATTGACATAATGATTTTTATCCATTCACCCCACTGATCTAGAATCTCAAAAAAAGCAAAAAGCAAATGAAAAACATTCATATTGATAAATTTTATTCAACTGAGGAGAAGGATGACTAAGGCTACATGGCCTATATAGGAAAATAATCTTAAAAAAATTTCTAAATTTATATGTGTAACTGATCCACTTTGCTAAATACCTGAAACTAACACAACACTATAAATCAATGACACTTCAATAAAAATTCAGAAAAAATAAAAACACTGAAAAAAACTTGACTTTCCAAAAAATAGAAAAACAAGTTAAAATTAAATATTTGATTTGCTAGTCGTTAGAATCCCTTCGACCGTTTTATCACTGACTATCTGTATTATTATTTTCATGAACCAGTCTCCCGCTCTGTAACTGCAGCTCTCATCACATACTCTGTTATCCATTTCACATCTCCTTGTTTTGCTGTTTCCAGCCAGACTATGCCTTCAGGCCATTATCTGGGCACCATTAAATGGCTCACCTAAAAATAAGCCATACGACTTGAAAAATTGGTCACAAATGTTAAAGTCATCAAATTGTGTACCTGCTATATAAGCACATGGTACTTATTTATTATAAAGCACCATCTATATTGGGCAAATATTGTCACCCTGCTTATTTAACTCATATGCAGAGTACATCATGCAAAATGCCAGGCTGGTTGAAACACAAGCTGAAATCAAGATTGCCGGGAGAAATATCAATAACTTCAGATATGCAGATGACAACACCCTTATGACAGAAAGGGAAGAGGAACTAAAAAGCCTCTTGATGAAAGTGAAAGAGGAGAGTGAAAAAGTTGGCTTAAAGCTCATCCAGAAAACGAAGATCATGGCATCTGGTCCCATCACTTCCTGGGAACTAGATGAGGAAACAGTGGAAAGTGTCAGACTTTATTTTTTGGGCTCCATAATCACTGCATATGGTGAATGCAGCCATGAAATTAAAAGTCGCTTACTGCTTAGAAGGAAAATTATGACCAGCCTAGACAGTATACTGAAAAGCAGAGAAATTACTTTGCCAACAAAGGTCCGTCTATTCAAGGCTATGGTTTTTCCAGTGGTCATGTATGGATGTGAGAGTTGGACTGTGAAGAAAGGTGAGTGCTGAAGAATTGATGCTTTTGAACTGTCGTGTTGGAGAAGACTCTTGAGAGTCCCTTGGACTGCAAGGAGATCCAACCAGTCCATTTTAAAGGAGATCAGTCAAAAAAGCAAGAGAGTTCCAGAAAAACATCTATTTCTGCTTTACTGACTATTCCAAAGCCTTTGACTGTGTGGATCACAATAAACTGTGGAAAGAGGAACTAAAGAGCCTCTTGATGAAAGTGAAAGAGGAGAGTGAAAAAGTTGGCTTAAAACTGAACATTCAAAAAATGAAGATCTTGGCATCCAGTCCCATCATCCAGATAGATGGGGAAATAATGGAAACAGTGACAAACTTTCTTTTCTTGGGCTCCAAAAATCACTGAAGATGTTGGCATTACTTTGCCAACAAAGGTCCTTATAGTCAAAGCTATGGTTTTTCCAGTGGTCATGTATGGATATGAGAGTTGGCCTATAAAGAAAACTGAGCACCAAATAATTGATGTTTTTGAACTGTTGTATTGAGGAAGACTCCTGAGAATCCCTTGGGCTGCAAAGAGATCAAATCAGTTCTTCCTAAAGGATTTTCTTTCCTAAAGGAAATCAGTCCTGAATATTCACTGGAAGGATTGATGCTGAAACTGAAGCTCCAATACTTTGGCCACATGATGTGAAGAACTGACTCAGTGGAAAAGACCCTGAGGCTGGGAAGATTGAAGGCTGGAGGAAAAGGGGACAACAAAGGATGAGATGGTTGGATGGCATCACTGACTCAACGGACATGAATTTGAGCAAGCTCCAGGAGTTGGTGATGGTCATGAAAGTCTGGTATGCTGTCGTTCATGGGACACAAAGAATTGGACACAACTGAAAGACTGAACTGAACTGATGAACACAATTGTATCACTTGTTAACAAAAAGTTATTGAATATTTATATCAAGAAATGATAACATTTAGGAAAAGAAAATATTAAAATTATTGATGACTAGTAAAAAAAATCTTATATTTGATTGCACCAAGCACTTTACTCACATTTTTTTTCAATTCTCATGGCAAGTATAGAGGACTTCCATACACACATATATACATATGTAAATGTATATAAATGGCTAAGTCTTAAATAATTCACATATATTGGTTTGTTGGTTCTGATATATTGGCAAATTGTGTCCTCAAACATATTGTCTTGGTGCCTATTTCATTCTTTTCACAATTTCATTATTGTTTTAAATAAGATATGGAATTTCTGACCTCAAGGATCAAATGATTCATTTGGTAACATGAACTGCATATGCAAATAACTAAAAATAAAATTGCGTATCTGTCACTTGATGGCATGAGGAGAAAAAAATGATTGTTTTTAGTGGAGAGAAATAAAAAGGGAAACTAAGTAATTAAGAAACATAACTTCACTGGAATTATAATATTCTGAAATTTATTTTTGAACATTGGGAGACTTCTCTTGAATGGGCCCTTTCTACATTTATAGCTATGTGTAGACAGAAAAATATGTACTTAGACAGATATAGATATATATTATTTGTATTGCTTCTGCCATTTAAAAAAGACAAACTGATAACATAGTTATTTCTGATATGCCAAGAGTCAGAATGGCAGAAACAGAAAAAAGCAGCAGAATTACAAACCTGTCCAAGTTAGGTATTCCCATGAGAGATGAGTGCATTATTAATATTTTCTCTTGTAGCTACTGTCAATTATTTCTGATTTCTGGTATTTACTGATACCTGTGTTTCTATCTAGGTGGACAGTTGACAACTATTTTAAACCTGACATGTCAAAAGAGACTGTAAAGATTTCAAAGTTGTCTGTTCACAGAACATCCTTATTAATTATGAACTCAATGTTTCAAATGGAAGCTAATATAATCCATGAAATAATGATGACAATCATAATTATAAAAAAGGACTCCAATTAATAATAATAAAATGCCCTCAGTTTAATGAGAGAAAAGGAAAATTATTGTTGATAGTGAAGTTGCTCAGGCGTGTCCAACTCTTTGCAACCCCACGGACTGTAGCCTACCTGGCTCCTCTGTCCATGGGATTTTCCAGGCAATAGTACTGGAGTGGATTGCCATTTCCTTCTCCAGGAGATCTTCCCAACCCAGGGATCAAACCCAGGTCTCCTGCATTGTAGACAGACGCTTTACCATCTGAGCCACCAGGGAAGTCCTATTGTTGATAATATAAATTTATAATCACATTATTCCAATTTTGTATTTTATAATAAAAAAAGGAATTAGTATCATATTAATTCAACAAAAAGCCTTCTATTGATCCAAGGAAGTGTTCTATTTCCAGTAGGGATATATAAGTCAGTAAGCAATTAATAAATAATATGTTCATTATTAACAAGTGAACATTGACAATTTCTCCTTCAGTTGTAAACACACACAAAACTTGTAGTATGTACATTTACAGAAGATAAAATAGACAAAACGGGCAGAAAACAAAGTATGTTTGTAAGAGATGGCTTTGTCCTATAAAAGTTCCTATTTAATAAGCATATTTTCTTGTAAAAACATTCTAATATTATCTAAATTCATGAGCATTTTTGTTTATTTTAATGTATATTTCATTAAATATGGGCTTTCAACCTATGACCAATACTGTTAACTAAAGCTGTTTCTGTACAGTCAAATTGCATTAAAAAATTTAAACAGCATTAGTTTTCTGTTCCAATACATCAGTGATTTTCTCAAGCTGTCTATTTGTCATCTATGGGTAGATTTTTTTAATACTAAAAGCAGGACAGACTACCTTGAGAAAACTCAACCAAAGTCAGTGTTCTCAGGTCTAGTCTGTGTTTAATACTTCACTGACTATCTGGAAAGTCATGAATATGGATAATTCAGCAACAGAATACACATAAGTGAATAAAAACAAAAAGTGATAAAAAATAATCACTTGCATTATTTTCTAAAATAAAATATTATGTGGTGTGGAGCCTATCAGTAGAGAATTACTGAATTCAGTGGAAGTTGTAAAAAAGAAAAAAAGTGTTTAAGGAGAAAATTCATTTAAGTGTAATCAAATAAGCTATTTGTCTTGCCCATGGGAACAATAAGACTAATTAAGCAAGATTTTCATATGCTGCTTTCCCACAGCAATAAATAAGAGGATGCTAGTCCATATAAATTGATTCACTGAATTCTACTTATACTGATGAGGGTTCATAAAAATCCAATATTAAGAAAGGAACTATTTAACATACAGAGTAAATATATATTCAGAAAAAAGTCTTATATTTATATTTTCACCTGAAAGACATCTAAAGAACTTTTAAAAATATAATACAGAAATAGATGAAGCACTGATGAATAGGCATTTTTAAATGAAAAATTTTAGCAGCTGTAAAGAGAAAATTAATGATTAAACTGTACTTAATATGTAAATGGAATCATCCCTTATGATTATACAGTAGAAGTGAAAAATAGATTCAAGGGATTAGATCTGATTGACAGAGTGCCTGAAGAACTGTGGATGGAGGTTCATGACATTGTACAGGAGACAGGGATCAAGACCCTCCTCAAGAAAAAGACATGCAATAAAGCAAAATGGTTGTCTGAAGAGCCCTTACAAGTAGATGTGAAAAGAAGAGGAGTGAAAAGCAAAGAAGAGAAGGAAAGATATATCCATTGAAAACAGAGTTCCAAAGAATAGAAAGGAGATATAAAAAAGCCTTCCCCAGAGATCAGTGCAAAGAAATAGAGGAAAACAATAGAATGGGAAAGACTAGAGATCTCTTCAAGAAAATTACAGACACCAAGGGTACATTTCATGCAAAGATGAACACAATAAAGGACAGAAGTGGTACGGACCTAACAGAAGCAGAAGACATTAAGAAGAGGCGGCAAGAATACACAGAAGAACTGTACAAAAAAGATCTTCATGATGCAGAAAACCATGAGGCTGTGATCACTCACCTAGAGCCAGACATCCTGGAAGGTAAAGTCAAGTGGCCTTAGGAAGTATCACTATAAACAAAGCTAGTGGAGGTGATGGAATCCCAGTTGAGCTAGTTCACATCTTAAAATGATGCTGTGAAAGTGCTGCACTCAACTTCCCAGCAAATTTGGAAAATGCAGCAGTGGCCACAGGACTGGAAAAGGTCAGTTTTCATTCCAATCCAAAATAAAAGCAATGCAAAGAATGCTCAAACTACTTTACAACTGCACCCATCTCACAAGCTAGTAAAGTGAAGTGAAGTGAAGTGGCTCAGTCGTGTCTGACTCTTTGCGATCCCATGGACTGTATCCTACCAGGCTTCTCTGTCCATGGGATCCTCCAGGCAAGAATACTGGAGTGGGTTGCCATTTCCTTCTCCAGGAGAGCTTCCTGACCCAGGGATTGAACCCGGGTTTCCCACATTGTTGGCAGATGCTTTACCGTCTGAGTCACCAGGGAAGTCTCTCACACACAAGCTAGTAAAGTAATGTCAAAATTCTCCAAGTCAGGCTTCAGCAATACGTGAACTGTGAACTTCCAGATGTTCAAGCTGGTTTTAGAAAAGGCAGAGGAACCAGAGATCAAATTGCCAACATCTTCTGGATCATCAAAAAAGCAAGAGGGTTTCAGAAAAACATCTGCTTTATTGACTAAGCCAAAGCCTTTGACTGTGTGGATCACAGTAAACTGTGGAAAATTCTTCAAGAGATGGAAATACCAAACCACGTGATCTGCCTCTTGAGAAATCTGTATGCAGTTCAGGAAGCAACAGTTAGAACTGAATATGGAACAAAAGACTGGTTCTAAATAGGGAAAGGAGTACCTCAAGGCTGTATATTGTCACCCTGCTTATTTAACTTATATGCAGAGTACATCATGAGAAACATCAGGTTGTATGAAGCACAAGCTGGAATCAAGATTGCTGGGAGAAATATCAATAACCTCAGATATGCAGATGACACCACCCTTATGGCAGACAGTGAAGAAGAACTAAACAGCCTCTCAATGAAAGTGAAAGAGGAGAATGAAAAAGTTGGCTTAAAATTCAACATTCAGAAAACTAAGATCATGGTGTCTGGTCCCATCACTTCATGGCAAAGATGGGGAAACAATGGAAACAGTGACAGACTGTATTATATATTTTGGACCCCAAAATCACTGAAGATGGTGACTGTAGCCATGATATTAAAAGACGCTTGCTCCTTGGAAGAAAAGTTATGACCAACCTAGACAGCATATTCAAAAGCAGAGACATTACTTTGCCAACAATGGTCCATCCAGTCAAAGCTATGGTTATTCCAGTAGTCTTGTATGGATGTGAGAGTTAGAGCTATAAAGAAAGCTGAGTGCCGAAGAATTGATGCTTTTGAACTGTGGTGTTGAGGAAGACTCTTGAGACTCCCTTGGACCACAAGGAGATCCAACCGGTCCATCCTAAAGGAAATCGGTCCTGAATATTCATTGGAAGGACTGATGCTAAAGGTGAAATTCTAATTATTTGGCCCTCTGATTGAAAGAACTGACTCTTTTGAAAAGACCCTGGTGCTAGGAAAGATTGAGGGCAGGAGGAGAAGGGGACAGTAGAGGATGAGATGGTTGGGTGACATCACTGATGCATTGGACAGGAGTTTGAGTAAACTCCAAGAGTTGGTGTTGGTCAGGGAAGCCTGGTGTAGTGCAGTCCATGGGGTTGCAAAGAGTTGGACATGACTGAGCCAACTGAACTGACTGACTGACTAAAATGTAGCACAATTGAGTCTGTAAATGAATAATGGAAATCTCACAAGTTTCTTAAATTTAGCAACATAAAGTTAATTCATAAATGCAGATGACCCTTATCAGCATATTTTTGTCCAGGTAAATTTAAATTTTTATTAAATATTTTGATTTATAAATGACAGTTCATTTGAGAAACATTGAACTTAGGAATGAAAGCAACCATTAAATTATTTACCAATTAGATGATATATAGCAGGATATGAAAAATATTAGTGTGATGTCTATTAAATATGTGAAAAAGACAGTTCCCTAAAAAGCTTTTCTCAGAACTAGTCTCTATTGATTGAAATTATCTTCAAAAGTATAAAACACTGGAATTTAGTAAACTTCTTCTGCTCTTTCTTCATTCCAAATGTCTGTGTCCATGAGATGTTAAACAAATTAATCAAGAAAACCTGACTGCTGTCTTGTTCATCTAGGGCTTCTAAGACAAAATAGCACAGACAAGGTGGCTAAATAATCCACATTTATTTCAGAGTTCTGGAGGCTAAGAAGACCAAGATAAAGGAGCAGGCAGATTCAGTTCTTTTAGAGAAGAACCTCATCGTGCTTTGCAGACAGTGGCTTTCTAACTGTATCTTCACATGTCAAAAAGAGAGATCTCTGAGATCTTCCTCTTCTTAAAAAGGAAACTAATCTAATTATGAGGACTCCACCTTCATCACGTCATCTAATCCGAAATCTCCTCTCAAAGGGTTCACTTTCAAATACCATAACATTGGAGTTTAGAGCTTCGATATATGAATTTTGGGGGACACAGATATTTAGTCCATCATCATTGCATGTACTTGTATGTATATATGTTTGTTGTTTGAATAATCCTTTGGTGAAATAAGAATCTCGCAGATCTAAAGCTTTAAAACAAATGCATCTTTGGAGAACTAGAGATTGTGTGGCTATAAACAAAATGTATCAGGTAGAAATTGAGGCAATACTGCATTGTCTTTAATCAAACCGAGTAAAATTTGATCATGAATTATTGGATAACAAAGAGAGCAATTTAGACAAAGGAAAATAGATGTTCCCTAGCAGGCTCCTTATATTCTGCTGATCATCAGTCTGTTTTTCTTAAATATTTGCCATAAACAGTGCCTTTTTCAGTGCCTTTATAAAGGCCTTGCCCAGTTGCTCTGTCTTCTTACCCCTCCCTCAACAGACTGACAGACTGTGTAGTTAGCAGTAAAGCAGATATTGACAATGATACCAAGAAATGTATTTGTAGTTTCCAATTTAATAAAGTTTAGGTTTAAAGGATATATAGAGCTTTGTGCCAAAATGGTATGCATGACCCAGAAGAAATAAAATTGTAAGCTTTTTAAAATTTTCAATATATCATGCACTATGGATTACATATCAGATAGACAAGAGTACCTGAAGGAATACAGACAGAGGTTCGTGACACTGTACAGGAGGCAGTGATCAAGACCATACCAAACAAAAAGAAATGCAAAAAGGCAAAATGGTTGTCTGATGAGGCCTTACAAATAACTGTGAAAAGAAGAGAAGCTAAAGGCAAAGAAGAATGCAGAGTTCCAAAGAATATCCAGGAGAAATAAGAAAGCCTTCCTCAGTGATCAATGTAAAGAAATAGAGGAAAACAATAGAATGGGAAAGACTAGAGATCTCTTCAAGAAAGTAGAGATACCAAGGGGACATTTCATGCAAAGGTGGGCACAATAAAGGACAGAAATGGTATGGACCTAACAGAAGCAGAAGATATTAAGAAGAGGTGGCAAGAATAAACAGAAGAACTGTACAAAAAAGATCTTCAAGACCCAGATAACCATGATAGTGTGATCACTCACCTAGAGCCAAATATCCTGAAATGTGAAGTCAAATGGGCCTTAGGAAGTATCACTATGAACAAAGCTAGTGGTGGAGGTGATGAAATTCCAGTTTAGCTATTACAAATCCTAGAAGATGATGCTGTGAAAGTGCTGCACTCAATATGCCAGCAAATTTGGAAAACTCAGCAATGGCCACAGGGGTGGAAAATGTCAGTTTTGATTCCAATCTGTAAGAAAAATAATGCCAAAGAAAGTTCAAGCTACTGCACAATTGCACTCACCTCACATGCTAGCAAAGTAATGCTCAAAATTCTCCAAGCCAGGATTCAACTGTACATGAACCATGAACTTCCATATGTTCAAACTGGATTTAGAAAGACAGAGGAACCAGAGAAAAAATTGCCACCATCCACTGGATCATCAAAAAAGCAACAGAGTTCCAGAAAAACATCTACTTCTGTTTTATTGACTAAGCTAAAGCCTTTGACTATGTGGATCACAACAAACTGTGGAAAGTTCTTCAAGAAATGGGGATACCAGACCACCTAACCTGCCTCCTGAGAAATCTGTATGCAGGTCAGGAAGCAACAGTTAGAACTGGACATGGAACAACAGACTGGTTACTAATTGGCAAAGGAGTATGTCAAGGCTGTGTATTGTCACTCTGCTTATTTAACTTATATGCAGAATGCATCATGTGAACTGCCAGGCTGGGTGAAGCACAAGCTGAAATCAAGATTTGTAGAAGAAATATCAATAACCTCAGATATGCAGATGAGACCACACTTATGGCAGAAAGCAAAGAAGAACTAAAAAGCCTCTTGATGAAAGTGAAAGACAGTGAAAAAGTTGTCTTAAAACTTAACATTCAGAAAACTAATATCATGGCATCTGTTCCCATCACTTTATGATATATAGATGGTAAAACAATGGAAACAGTGAGAGGCTTTATTTGGGGAGGCTTCAAAATCACTGCAGATGATTACTGTAGCCATGAAATTAAAAGATGCTTGCTCCTTGAAATAAAAGCTATGACCAACATAGACAGTATATTAAAAATCTGATACATTACTTTACAACAAATGTCCATCTAGTCAGATAAATTGTTTTCCAGTAGTCATGTATGGATGTGAGAACTGGACTATAAAGAAAGTTGAACACCGAAGGATTGATGCTTTTGAGCTGTGGTGTTGGAGAAGCCTCTTGAGAGTCCCTTGGACTGAAAGGAAATACAACTAGTCCATCCTAAAGAAAATCAGTCCTGAATACTCATTGGAAGGACTGATGCTAAAGGTGAAACTGCAATAATTTAGCCACCTAATGCAAAGAACTGAGTCACTGGAAAAGACCCTGATGCTGGGAAAGATTGAAGGCAGGAGGAGAAGGGGACAACAGAGGATGAAATGGTTGGATGGCATCACTGACTCAATGGACATGAGTTTGAGTAGGCTCTGTGAGTTGGTGATGGATAGGGAATCCTGGAGTGCTACAATCCATGGGGTCACGAAAGAGTCGTACACAATGAAGCAACTGAACTAACTATAGAGTATATATGTCAGGAAGGAAAAGAAAAGAAGGTAGCAGAAATCAAGGTCATGTGTCCTTATTGAGAGTGAACTCCAGTGTTCACTGAAGCATTATTTATGATAACTTTATGATAACTAAGACATGGAAGCAACCTAAATGTCCATCAATAGAGCAACGAATAAATAAAATGCAGTACAATTTTACAATGGAATATTAGTCTGCCATAGAAAAGTAATGCCTTGTGCAGCAATATGGATGTACCTAGAAATTATCATTCTAAGTGAAGTAAGTCAGACAAAGAAAGACAAATATTATGTGATATCACTTATATGTAGAATCTAGTTTACTTAGAAAAATATGAATATATTTACAAAACAGAAAAAAACTTATACATATCAAAACCAAACATGCTTACTAAAGGGAAAATGCAGAAGGGGAGGGGTAAATCAGGAGGTTGGGATGAACATCCACACAGAACTATATAAGAATCTGAAAAAGAATGAATATATGCCTGTGCAAATCTGAATCATTTTGTTTACATCTGAGACTGATAGAACAATTTAACTCAACCATTCTTGAATAAAATTTTTAAAAAGAGTGAAGGAAAGAAAACACCATACTTCAATAAATGGTGCAGTTTGTGTGGTTAAAATATTAACCAAAGAATGTTTCTAGGTGAATTGTTAATATAACATAAGATGATGCGATATGCAATCTAATTTTGTGTATCTCCTGAGAAATCACTTACCTAGTTCATGAGAAATTTGTAATGAACATTCAGCAGTTAGGGTTTCACCTGGGAGTTTTCCTGTGTGGTAAGATACAGCAGGAAATAAGGAGGCTTGTATTAATGGAAGAAAGCTATAGGTGAGAAAAAGAAGTGTAGAAGGATAGGTAGGTCAAACCAAAACATAATAATAACATTCTCATAGGGTAGGAAGAGACGAGACTGAGCCTTCTTAGTGCCTAGAAGTCACATAGCCACTACTCAATAGTTGATTGAGTGAATAAATGAATGGACAGCTTCAGAGAAACTTATAAGAGAATAATTCATCAGTATCGCCTGATTATTATGCCATCTCTATATAATATTTTCATAAATTTTGTCTGCATTCAAATTGCTATGTTGTGAATGTGAGAATGGGTCAGAATTCAAACATGACTGTATCAGGGACAAATGGAAAACTTAGAATAAATTAGGTCAATAACAAGATTCAAGAATTTATATATTTTGTCCACACTGACATCAATGTAAATACTCATTAAGAAGAGAAAGCAACAATAGAAAATCCTAATTTACTCATTAAATACAAACATATATTAAGCAGAACTCTAAAATGTTGACTAACAGTGAAACTGCTCCCTTTTCCTTCACTCCAACCAAGTTTAATCAACTTCAAACATAAATATTTGTATTCACTTAACAGTAACTGAGCATGTCATTATATTTGGTATACTTCTCTCTCTAGTTTACCAATGGTCATAGTGACTAATTTTGAGGGTGGAAATATTGTTTCTTTCTTTATTAATGGATAATAACATGAAAAAAATAGTGAAGCTCAGAATTTAATCTCTTCAAAACATTTAGAAATAGGATCTGATAAATGTTACTTACTTTTCCTTTAAATGTATTTTGTCTCTAGTTTTTTAGTAATACACTTGCTTTGTAACATTTGGAAAGTAATTCTGTCCCCAAGAGACATTCATTCAATGCTATTATTAAATAATTTCTAGTGCCCAGCTCCTGGATTACACAAGATAAATCAGATATCCATGCCATTTTCAACGAGGTTATACTCCTTAAGGCGTTCAATGACATACGTAAATAAGTATATGATAAACAGTTACTAATAAATGTCACAACATGAAAAAAGGAAAGAAGTTCTATGAATGCATAAAGTAGAGGAAGTTAACTGGGTGGATTAATTAAATCTCAGTAGAGAAAAGCTATCTTCTTAATGAAATCCAGTGCAACATTGATTTCAAAATTAATTGATATACAAAAAATTCAACTCCCTTGTACCTATTATATTTTTCTACTTTCCTCACCAAATAAAGTGCTTCAGTGTCACCATCCTGCCATTTAATTTTAATATGTCAGATCCAAGTGGAGAAACAAAGAAAACATTAGTCTAGCTGCTGTACTAATTGGGCTTCCCTCGTGGCTCAGGTGGTAAAGAATCTGCCTGCAATGAGGGAGAAAAGGGTTCCATCCCTGGGTTGGGAAGATCCCCTGAAGGAGTGAAGAGCTACCCACTCCAGTATTCTGGCCTGGAGAATCCCCACGGACAGAGGAGCCTGGTGGGCTACAGTCTATGGGGTCACAAAGGAGTGAGCGACTAAAAACAGCACAGCACTGTACTAACTAGCAGGAAAAAATGGGAGAGGAGGAGAGAGAGGAAATCATGAACGTTTACTTTTTTATCCAGTGAGTTACGAGTTGTGAGTGAAAGTTGCTCAGTCGTGTCTGATTTTTTGAGACCCCATGGACTATACAGTCCATGGAATTCTCCAGGTCAGAATATTGGCGTGGATAGCCTTTCCCTTCTCTAGGGGATCTCACCAACCCAGGGATCGAATCCAGGTCTCCCACATTGCACGTCGATTCTTTTCCAGCTGAGTCACAGGGAAGCCCAAGAATCCTGGAGTGGGTTGGCTATCTCTTCTCCAGTGGAACTTCCCCAGGACCCAGGAATTCAATTGCTGTCTCCTCTTTTCCCATCAGCTTTCCAGCACTACCTCGTGCCTATCCCTCATTGCTGAAAGAAAGGATGCAGTTATAATTAGATCAATTAGATCACTAGGTGCCTGCAGTAAAAGTAGCACAAAAAGAAGGACAAACTGTTATAAGGACAAAATGAGATTTCCCTTTGTGAAAAGGAGTTGGAAAATGGTTCGTAACATTCAATGCAATCTACCTAGAAAATAGTTCTGAATGAACAACTTCTAGAAAATAATAAAAAGGGAACTATTATCCACTTTGTTTGTGTGTTCAATTTTGTTTGTATTTCACACAGTGACATCTCATTTCGTCCTTATAACGGTTTGTTCTTCTTTTTGCGCTACTTTTACTATAGGCACCTAGTGATCCAACTGATCCAATTATCATTGCCTCCTTTCTTTCAGCAATGTGGGATGGGCAGGAGGAAGCGCTGGAGAGTGGAGACGCTGATGGGAGGAGACTGAGTAACAGGCAGTCAAGAAGAGAAGCTGGGATCAGCAGACTCTCCGTGGGATATTTGGTGGCTTGCTGTCTAGAATATTATATACATTCCCTCATTCTGTATTCCCACAAATATTTAATGAAACATTCATTAGTGTGCTAGAGTCTCAGAACTGGGTATGTATTCCTTAAAATAAACTGCTGAGTCTGACCTCAAGGCAGATACCCTTTGTGACATGAGAGACTGCCCAGGGACCCTCAGTCACATTTTAGGTTACAAGTTTTTCCACATGTACTGTACAATCAGAGGCTTCCTTATCCTATTTCTATTTGGCTTATGGTGTGTATTTAGGTTTTATATTTTAATATTCATATTAGGAATCTACTTCTAAGAATAGAGAATATGCCATGGTGTTTTTTAAATCCAAGATTTGTCCATTTTTTTTACATACTTGAAAACTCATACACTTTCTCAAAATTAATATTATAACTTATGTACATGGAATCAATAAATGAAAATTGTGTTAACTATTGTGGGCTTCTTATGGAATTTTTTTACCACTGTTTTCAAATAACATACTATGTTCATAAGAATATTTATTTAAATGAAACAGATTAATGCATTATATTCCCTTCTAGTACATGGACTAAATATATGTACAATGAGGTCCACCTCCTTTCCCTATGCATTGCCACCAGACATGTGAAATTAAAAATAATCACTAAGCACCGATATCACAAGAAAAAAAGCAGCCTTCTATTTCTATAGAAAGAGGTTAATATAAGTTGATTTATATTTGTGAAATTAAAATCAGATACAAATTCACTGTAAATCACATTTGTATACACAAATGTATACAACTGTATTGTATACATTTACATTTTATACTTTTATCACATATTTATATCATTCATAATACTGAAGCTCTAAATCAGATATTTATATTTATCTTTTTTGAAATTTGATATCCTTCAAATCCATATTAACAAATATTTAAAGGCAAAGCATTCTCTTCTGCCTCATAGGCTGAAGCTGACAAGACAAAAACATTTTTCTTAACCTTTTTTTAGAAAATACTATAATGCTATTTTCTAATATGTAAATAGCATTTGATAAAATTGTAACTCATAATAAAAATTAGTCTTTCTTTAAATACATTTAAAATACATTTTCCCCATCATTTATTTCTAGAAATTCTCCATTAAAGTGTCACTTTAGAGAGGGTATTATATTTAATTCCCTGCATAATAGGGTTCTTTAAAAGAATTCAAATAGAAAAAAATTAACACAGCTTTTAAGATTTCAGATTTTAAGGAGAAGCTTTATTTGACTTCTGAAATATACCTTGAAGTTAGTGTAATCAGTTTTGTCATACAAAATGAAAGAATCATTACCTTTAAAGGACTAAAGAGATTCCATCATCTTACTATGTTTGAGTGCTAATGATGTCCTTTTAAGATATCCTCAAACAAAAATCTTAAGGAGTCAACTTCTGAATTTGGTGACTAAAAATTAAATTTGTCCCATTGTGCTATTTTTAATACCCCAAAATATTCACAGTGACTGTCAGAATATGTGGAAGTAAAGTAGCAAATCAATTAAGCATTACTATTTACTAGTTGCTAATCACTAACTTTTAACCAAATTTGATAATCAGTCATATATTCCTTAAAACACTGTATCAGTTTAAATGCTTCAGACACAACAACTCAAGAAAAAACCCAAACAAGATGACCTCAGCAATATGAATGTTTAATATACTTAAAATATTTTCTCAGATACATTGTTTCAATGATTCTATAATATTATCACAGCCATTTTTTAATTGACTCTATAGATCTGTATTTTGCTTTTGATCACCTTCAAGGACAAAAATGCTGTAATAATCAAATGGAAATATTAAGAGCTGAAAACAAGAAGTACTACTCTCTATGACCCCTTTCCAAAGAGACAAATTATTTGTAAACACTTCCCACCCCAGAAGATGTTATTTACTTTCTATTATTGAGAACTGTGTACCATGCACCCATTTACTAGTGAATAATCATTAAGAAAATGTAGATCACATATTTTATGGAATACTGAATTATCTTTGAGTATTTTGTTAAGAGAAACAATGTCTCATTTTCAAAAATTAAAAAAAAATAAACAGGATCTTGTGATGTTTTATGTGCCTATGCTTATGTTAGTCAAGATGATATTGACATTATAGATATAATATGGTCACGTTCAATAGGAAAATTTACTGAACTTGAGGAAAAAGTTAAACATAAAGAAATATAAACTGGTAGGTTGTGTGGGCAGCAATGATTGCCTAAGGACTAGTAAACCCGTCTTTTTTGACATCAACAAGAAAAAAATCTCAAAGGCAAACAGCTGGAAAAGTTCTACAAGATGTAATAATCAGGCCCTCAAGATTAACAAAGGGATGGTCCATGTTGAGATTCTTAGGTGTAAACACACACAGAAAAAATAAACTTCTTTTAGGAAAATATAGTAAAGATCTTGGAGAGAAGTATAAAAAGGATAGTAGGAAGTAACATTCCAGTTGGCAAATAATTCAAAGTAATGCTTGATAATACAGGTCAGGGTCACAAAGAGTCAGACATGACTGACTAACACACACACATTATTAATAAGGAAGAAAAATTTTTGCAGGTTAAATTTTTCTCCAAGAGTTTTGTTAGTTTTGTTTTTAATTACTAGATAATTTAATAAATATAATTTATTCTAGGTGACAATCTAATAATATAATTAAACTATTAAACTCATAGAAATATCATTAAATAGATGTGATTTAAAGTAGAAAATGTCTCAAATGAATGCAGACACACTTTATATATATGTTTCTACATATAAATAGTAAAAGCTAAAGCAGAGCAACATTATATTAATTTTAACAGAATGTGTTTGTAAATAACATAATAGGGGAAAGATTGAAGGCAGGAGAAGGGGTTGACAGAGGATGAGATATTGGATGGCATCACCGACACAATGGACGTGAGTTTGAGCAAGCTCTGGGAGTTGGTGATTGACAGGTTATCCTGGTGTGCTGCAGTCCATGGGGGTCACAAAGAGTCAGACTCGACTAAATGATTGAACTGAATACTTCATAACTGAAATTAGCAGAAATAATTTTTTTCAGTTGTAAAATAATATAATTTTATTTCTCTAATTTGCTATTTTGAAATATAAATTGAGTTGCAAACAATAAACTGATTTTACACTGGGTCTACTATATTTCCTTTTCTATATTCCAAATACATTGATTAATATATTCCCAGGTGCCTAAGGATATGGAGGCCTGGTGGCAATCATTGACTCAACAATGAGGAAAGCCCTATGCTAATTAAGACTCTCAAAATACTCCAAAATTCTCTGTGCTGTTTACGGTTGAGAGGTAGTAAACAATCATGTGCATAGTGGCAGGAGTATGGATAATCCTGTCACACAAACTAGTTTGCCAGCAGAGAGGTTTGACCTGAGACACCCTTGTCCCACTCAGGGCAGGGAATTAGCAGCAATTATTGGCACAACAAATGAAAAATCCCTCACCAGTATAATTCCTAACCAACCCACTATACTGAAAATTTCCCCAAAGAATTTGCCTTTACTAAGTCTAAAACATCTCATGCCTCTCAGGTTGGGAGGCTGTAAACAATCACATGTGGTCCTACGAACCTATACAGGAGGGCTAGATAACCTTCAGAGGCATTCGTAAGTTGAAACATTCTTGTCATGCCCAGGAATTTGTATTGACTTGGAGCTGCACGTTTACTCCTTCTCCGAGAGAACCGGTGGGGAACAGCCCCCCATAAAGTCACAGGTGTAGGCGAGAGCATGAAACAGTAAAGTAGATAGACTCTGGTTTTGGGGTTAGATGCTCGGGAACAGGGGGTTTCCTGAGGTTTGATCATGCCTTTGCGTATGCCATGCCTCCTTCCTCACGACCTTTGCCATGGGTGGAGTTCCTCTCACTGGCCCCCGGCACTGAGCAGAAGACCTAAATAGATATTTCTTCAAAGAAGATATACAGATTGCCAAAAAGCACATGAAAAGATGGTAACCATTCCTAATTATTTGAGAAATGCAAATAAAACTACCATGATGTATTACCTCACACTGGTCAGAATGATCAACCAAAAGTCTACAAGTAATAAATGCACAGAGGGTGTGGATATAAGGGAACCCTCCTACATTGTTGGTGGAAATGTAAATTGGTGCAACCGCTATTGAGTATAGTGTAGAGGTTCTTTAAAAGCTAAAAATAGAGTAACTATATGATCCAGTAATCCCACTCCTGGACATATATCCAGAGAAAACTCTAATTTGAAGAGATACATGCACCTTAATATTCATTGCAGAACTATTTAGCATAGCCAAGACAGAGAAACAATCTAACTGTTCTTCATAGAGGAATGAATAAAGAAGATATGGTATATATTCACAATGGACTATTACTCAATTATAAGAAAATAATGAAATAATTCTATTAGTATCAATATGGATGGACCTAGAGATTATAATACTAAGTAAAGCAAGCCAGCAGAGAAAGACAAATATCATATAATATCCCTTATTTGTAGAAATTTAAAAAAAATGACACGAATGAACTCATTTATAAAATAGAAAAAGATTCACAGACAGAGTAAACGGACTTCTGGTTACCAAAGGGGAAAGGGGAAGAGGGATAAGTTAAGACTTTGAGACAAAAATATACATACTACCAGGTGGCACTAGTGAGAAAGAAAATGACTGTCAAAGCAGGAGGTGTAAGGGCACGGGTTCATCCCTGGGTAGGGAAGATCCTCTAGAAGAGGACACGGAAACCCGCTCCAGTTCTCTTGGCTGGAGAATCCTATGAATTCTCCTCTCCAGAGGAGCCTGGTGGGCTACGGTCCTAGGGTTTCACAGAGTGAGACATGACTGAAACGACTTAGCATGCATGCTTGTACCAAATATACAATAGACACCCAACAAACAACTACTGTATAGCACAGAGAACTATACTCCGTATCTTTTAATAGTCTATAATGGAAAAGAATCTGAAAAAAAATTGTATATGTGCATATAAATATATGTATATATTTATTATTTTCTGTACAACTGAAACTAACACTTTGTAAATCAACTATATTTCAACAAAAATATTAAAAGAGAAATCTAAAAAAAAGTTCTCTACATTGCAGGCAAACAGAAATTCCTATTTGAGTTGGCTGAAACCTTAAAGAGAATGTATTGGCCTATAATTTACCACTAGAGGTATTATGGGACCTTGCTGAAGACAATAAGAAAACTCAAAGTACAACTTCTTGATTTGTTCCTACCAGTTTCATTAATGCTGTATCCTAGTTAAGTATACAGTGTGCTCCTAGAGTGAATACATGAGTTTTGGTTCATGCAGCAAAGTATCAAGGACAGATTACTTTTTTTTTTTTTTGATTGTTTCAAAAGTATGCACTGTGCTTAGTCGCTCAGTCATGTCCGACTCTTGGCAACCCCATGGACTGTAGCCCTCCAGGCTCCTCTGTCCATGGGGATTCTCTAGGCAAGAATATTGGAATGGGTTGTCATGCTGTATAGTTTTCTCCAAAAATTTTAGTGCACCATAAACAGGCTTCACTTATGTAGAAAAAATTACATATTAAAAGACATTTATAGGCTCAAGAAAATAGTTTAATTATGTATCATTTGTCTATATTTGCTCTTATTTCCTCATAGAGACTGATCAAAAAATATATATTGCTACAATTTATTTCAAAGCACTTACTTCTTTTTGTTCTCTCCAAAGAGTTTTATGGTTTCAGGGTTACATTTAGGTTGTTAAACTATTTTGAGTTTATTTTATTTATGGTGTGAGAGAATGCTCTACTTTTATTGTTTACTCAGATACCAAACACAGATAAGGACACTACAAAAAGAGAAAATTACAGGCCAATGTCTTTGATAGATATAGATGCAAAACCCTCAATAAAATATTAGCAAATTGAATCCAACAATACATAAAATAATTATACACACACCATGATCAAGTTGAACTTATGCTAGGGTCATAAGGATGGTTCAATATAGGCAAATCATTCAATATACTAACCACATTAACAAAAGGAAAATCACAAAATCACAGGAACCTTTCAATAGATACAGGGAAAGCATTTGCTAAAATGCAACATCCATTCATGACAAAAACTCTCCTCAAAGCGAGTATAGGGATAACACTTCATGACATAATAGAAGCCATTTAAACTAAACCAACACACAACATGACACTCAATGGTGAAAAGCTTAAAGCCTTCCCACTATTCTGACCTGGAGAATTTCCCTAACTGTATATTCCATGGCATCGCAAAGTATAGGAAAAGACTAAGTGAATTTCACTTACACTTTTTCCCATTAAATTCAGGAAAACAACAGGAAGCCCATTCTCACTGCTTCTATTTATCCTCGTATTGAAATGCCTAGCCACAGTGCTCAAAGAAAAATAAATGAAAAGTATCTACATTGGAAGGGAAGAGGTAAAACCACTACTACTTGCAGATGACATGATACTCTATATAGAGAATCCTAAAGTCTTCATCCAAAAACTCTAAGAACTAATAAATGAATTCAGCAATGTTGCTGGATACAAGATTAATGCAAGAAGTCAGCTGTGTTTCTATATACTAATAATGAAATATCAGAAAGGGACGGTGAAAAAAATAACCCTGTTTAAAATCACATAAGAATATCTAGCATTAAACAAGGAGGTGAAAGACCTATACTTTGAAAACCATAAAACCTTGATGAAGAAAATTAGAGGATTCAACGAAATGGAAAGATGCACCATACTCATGGAATGGAAAAATTAAAATTATTAAAATAACTTTCATATTACCCAAAGAAATATACAGATTTAATGCAAACCCCATCAAAATACCCAGGGTATTTTTCACAGAACTAGAACAAATAATTTTAAAATTTATATGGAGCCACCTAAAAAGCTGGAATTGTCAAAGCACTTCTAAGAAAATGAAGAAAGCTGGAGGTAAAATTCTTCCAGATATCAGATTATAATATTAAACGACAGTAATCAAAACCCCATGGCAGAAAAACAAGCACATAGATCAATGGAATAGAATAAAGAGCCAAGAAATAAAGTCATAGACTTATGGTCAAGGCTGATGGATCTTGATGTTTGGTAGAAACAAATGCAATACTGTAAAGCAATTATCCTTCAATCAAAAATAAATAAATCAATTAAAAATACAACAAATGAGGCAAGAAATTGGAGAAAAGACAGTCTCTGGCAAATGATGTCGGGAAAACTGAATAGTCACATGTGAAAAAAAAAGATTAGGAAAACTCATTTTAGACTAAATCTAGCACTGTTAATATCAGTGTACATAGAGAAACTGTCATTGGCTACCTTGTTGAAATATTGAATTATTTATTAAATACAAATTATTATAAACTCTGGACTTACTACTGAATATTGCAACAATACAAATGGACCTAGAGAAGATTTTGCTTAGTGAAATGTCAGACTGAGAAAGGGATACATATGATACCACTTATATGTGAAATCTAAAACATGTACAAATTAATGTATATATAAAACATAAACAGAATAACAGATATAGAAAAGAAACTTGTGGTTACCAAAGGGTGAAGCACATGGGGAGAGACAAATTAGGAATAAGAAATTTCAAAAACTACCATATACCAAATAGATAAGCAACAAGGATATGCTGTATAGCACGAGGAATTATACCTGGTATCTTCTAATAACCAATAATGGTAGATAATCTGCAAAAATTACTGAATCACTATGACATACACCTGAAACCAACACAATATTGTAAATCAACTATGCATGCATGTATGCTAAATCACTTCAGTCGTGTTCGACTCTTTGCAACCTCATAGACTGTAGCCCACCACACTCCTCTGTGCATGGGTTTCTCCAGGCAAGAGTACTGGAGTAGGTTGTCATGCCCTCCTCCAGGGGGTCTTCCTGACCCAGGGATTGAATTTAGGTCTCTTATGTCTTTTACATTGGCAGGTGGGTTCATAACCACTACTGCCACCTGGGAAATCCAAATCAAATATACCCCAATATTAAAAAAAAAAAAAAGAAGAAGAAGAAAAGGGGATAACAGACTGAGACAAGAACACCCACAGAAGAACGCCAAGTGATAACATAAAGACCCAAAGGGAGGATGGCCATTAAATGACAGGGGCAGAGATTAAAATTATGCCCCTGCAAACCAATGAATCCTTCCCAGGTGGCACAGTTGATACAGAACACACCTGCCGATGCAAGAGACACGGGTTTGATCCCTGGGTTGGGAAGATCCCCTGGAGTTGGACATGGCAACCCACTCCAGTATTCTTGCCTGGAGAATTCTATGGACAGATGAGCCTGCCAGGCTACATACAGTCTGTAGGGTCAAAAAATCAGACACAAATGAGCACACACACATGAACGCAAACATGAATTCCAACGATTACTGGCAAACATCAGAAGCTAAAGAGAATATGACCATGCTTACAAATTGATTTCAAAACTCTGCTCTTCAAAACTGTGAGAGAATAAATTTGTTTGTTTGTTTTAATTAAACAAAAAAAATAAAAGAGATTTCCTGGTAGAATATGCTTGCTTTCACTACAGTGAGGGCTGAATGCTTCTTCACTTGTACCCAGCTTAAGAGAGAGGTCAGGGACAGCATTAGAAATTTGTCATGAGATTTACTTATATTTTGCTAGTTGAACTAAATGTTTCACAACTGCCTAGCCAAGATATATCTCTTACTTCCCTTCCTGTACATCTTATTTCTGATAGAATCTATTCCTTTCCAAACCCCACTTTCTGTGTCAAAATTTCAATATTATACTTTCAGTGTTCAGTGACACTTCAATAAAGCCACATTTCATTTCTTATTTCATTTGTAATATCTCCTTATAATGTAAGGGAGGAGAGGTGAATGGTGCCCTAAATTCCTAATGCTAAGAGCTCGGATATGCCTCATGGAATTTAGTGCGTGATAATACTAAAGACAATCTGTTGCATTTGGAAAGTCTTATGATAGTGATTTGCTAATCTGCTAAAGTTTGCTGAAAATTTTATGAAGATTTAATTTATAAGCGAATGTTATTTAATTTTATAATGAAGGAAAGTAGTTTAAAGATATATAACGTTTGTTAAGGTTTAAGTGAAATGAGTGAAGTCTCTCAGTTGTGTCTGATTCTTTGCGACCCTGTGGACTGTAACCCGCCAGGCTCCTCCGTCCATGGGATTCTCCAGGCAAGAATACTGGAATGGGTTGCCATTTCCTTCTCCGGGGGATCTTCCCAACCCAGGGATCGAACCCAGGTCTCCCGCATTGCAGGCAGACCTTTAACCTCTGAGCTACCAGGGAAGCCCTGTTAAGGTTTAGGAAATCACAATTTATGATTACTATCACAATTTTCCCACACTATTTGTGGTGCAAAAATCTGCTTTGTGTTTCAATTTTAATATCTTAAATATTGATCCTGAATATTTTAATTCCAGAATAAAGCTGTAAAATGTGTGAGTAAAACCATTAGGTGTATATAGTGAATTATTTGCTCTTCAGAAGCTATTGAAATTCAAGTTGAAATGAATTAATATACTGGAATGGAATCAAATGAAGGACTTTTTCCTCATTTTTAAAATTTATACTTTTTTCTCTGATAAATATAGATCACAATTATTACTATAGCCTTCCTTCAAACTATTCATTGGAAATATGTATGCCCTATTTTTTGGTTTGGTTACTGATGAATGGCTTGGAATGCTACCATTAACTGAAGAAGTGGTATCATAACTCAGCTACAGTAGACATATGTAGCAAAAGTAGTTTTGATAAGTAAATTCATACATTTTTTAGAGTGGAGAAAAATAAACTTTGGTTAAGATGCATACAAATAAAGAATTATAAATTAGGATTTAAATCACCTAAAATGACCCTTATTCTAACTTCTGGAAACAAAAGGGGGATTATTTTATATGTTCTTGCACTAAAAAATAAAAAAAAATCTTTTATATATGTGCTGTTTAATGCCTTTGAGTAGCATCTTCTTATACAAGTCACTAATGTTTCTTAAACTTAAGAATAAAATCAATAGCAACAAATTATTTAAAAGTTACATTATACTTTAGGAGAATTATGCAATACTGATCCAAATTAACCTGTGCAGATTACCATTAAGAGCTAAGAAAAGTATCTCTAGAAATTAGATTTATTTTTCTAGGTCACAAGACAGTAATTAATATAGCTTTTGCTTAATGAATGATTTTATTTGAAGCAACTTTTAAAGCTAGTCAAATACAATGGAATGGATGCTAATTGTTTCTATGTAATACATTTACCTATTCTTATATAGATTGCATGTTTAGTTATCAAATTAACAAATAACAGAAAACAAACAAAAAGAATAAGAAAAACCGCTTAACACTGTAACAGTAAATACCATAGTCTGAGAAACACAGATAGTTTTCCAGAACCTAGAAAAAAAAAGTCATAGAGGGTTATGGAACTGTATCAAAAATCTCAGTGCAGGCCTGATAAAACATGAAAACTATTTTCTTGCCTTATAAAAAAAGCCTATTTGTAGAAAAATATTACTGATGGAAAGATATTGTGCTCTAGTATGAATTGTTTTAGGGTAAAGTTAATGCTCATTACTTGGTGTATTAGAAAGGGTGGAGGGATAATATAGTGAGCAGATACAGAGTTACCACTTTAGTTATTTCTGGCTAAAAACACTCTCCAGGGCTCAAATTACTCTGGATTGCATGAAGTCATAATCCAAGTCTGGATCATCCATTGGAAAAAAGCATCACTGGCCTGATTGAATGACTCATTTATCTGGGTACTATGAAATAGTGACACCTAAAAAATAACAGAAATTGTACTGATATCAAGGTTCACGGATCTGTGCCTAAAGTATGCCTCTTCCATTAATCTGAAGTACAACATTGAGTTTCTGGTCTTCATTCATTTCCTTAAATGTATTGGGAAAAGTAACAGACATTTCAAGAGACCATAGTGGGGGTCCAGTGGCAATAGGTATTTGATGTGTGTGTGTGTGTGTGTGTGTGTGCACTCAGTCATGTCTGACTCTTCGTGACCCCCATAGACTATAGCCCACCAGGCTCCTCTCCATGGATTTCCCAGGCAAGAATATTGTAGTGGGTCACCATTTTCTACTCCAGGGGTTTTTCTCAACCCAGAGATCAAACCCACGTCTCTTGTGGCCCCCGTATTGGTAGGCAGATTCTTTACCACTGGCACAACTGGGCAAGCCAATGTGTTTGATACATGAGGTAAATTGTGAAGTCTTATTCAAACTTTAGAAATGCTCGTTTTAATGCTGATGTAGTATTACAGTGTATTGGAAACATACAGCTGAACAGAGAATAGGAAGGATAAACCCACTGAGGAGCTGAGGTACAAAGAGATTTTTGAGTTAATAAACTTAGAAAGTGGCAAAATCATTAGTCCTCAAGCAATATTAAAATAAATTGATTAATCCCCACTGGGGATCTTTTAGCATATATCATACTAATTATTTCTTCAGAAAGGCTTAGCATATCCAAATTTCTTTGTCCCTTTTAAATTATTTATTCTCAAAAGCTCTTTTAATATTTCTCTCTCTAAAATACCTGAAGGGAGAATGGCATTGAAACATGTATAATATTATGTAAGACTTGAATCGCCAGTCTATGTCTGATGCAGGATACGGCATGCTTGGGGCTGGTACACGGGGATGACCCAGAGAGATGTTGTGGGGAGGGGGGTGGGAGGGGGGTTCATGTTTGGGAACGCATGTACACCCGTGGTGGATTCATGTCAATGTATGGCAAAACCAATACAGAATTGTAAAGTAAAATAAAATAAAAAAAATTTTTTTAAAACTGAAATAATTAAATAAATAATTAAATAAAATAAAAAAAAAAAGTAAAAATAAAATAAAATACCTGAAAAGAATGAGGTCAACTAGAAATGCCTTTTCTAACATACCTTATTTGTAATAGTTTCATCTAATAGGTTTCAACGTTGTCACAGTATTTTTTACTTTTTATTGTTATTTTAAAATTTAAATAATGATATAACATGAACAAAATAAAATATAAGCTACTATACATCTCACACTGAAATTATTTCCAGATAGGAATATGTATCAAGAATAGGTACATTCTTAAAATAGCATAATTTCTGAGCCTAATATATCTATTTTTATGATATATGAATAGCAAAACAGTTGCATCTTGCTAAATTAACTCAGGCATCTCATACTACATTAACTTACATTAACACAGGCGTCTCTTACTATTTGCAGTTCATGTACTATTTACAGTACCATAATTTGGAAAATGTGCATAATAAGAATGTACAAATGATATAAAGCTCATTTTTATGTAAACAGAGTAATTAATACAGAAATCTCAAATTCTCTTAACTGTCAAAATCAATATGCTTATAAGTTAAAAAACTCCTGGCTCATTACCTTAAACAACTTAGAAAATATTAGGTAATTGACTTTCAGTACAATAAGTATTCATAAAGAATGTAAATGAGATTCAATGAGGTATTATATAAGACATGCTGGAAGATATGATACTGAGTACACTTATTTTCCTCTATGATAATAAAAAGATAAATTATGACAATGTTCATTTGAACAGAAAAAAGGTAATTGATCTTAGCATAAGAGAATAAAATTGATTTAGTTGATCAAGACTGCAAACTATCCTATCTTTCCCTGGGG
This sequence comes from Oryx dammah, assembly GCF_014754425.2. Taxonomy (NCBI): domain Eukaryota; kingdom Metazoa; phylum Chordata; class Mammalia; order Artiodactyla; family Bovidae; genus Oryx; species Oryx dammah. Next base: position 20,704,694 of record NW_024070204.1, read on the forward strand.
TAAAATATCATTCTTATATATGTTCATCAAAATTGAATTAGAATAGAAGTGTACTTACTGACTCTTTCCCTCAAAATGTATGAAACTATTATGCACATGTCCAAATCCCAAGCAGTTGTCAATTAAAAATCATGCCCTTTATCTATAAACTAAAAAAAAAATAAAAATAAAAACTAACTGAACCAAAAAGTAAATTAAAAAGTAAATATTTTTGATGGCTCACAAGGGTTGATATAACTATATTCAGAAAATCTTTTAAATCATGTAAATAGCTAGTGCATATTAATAAAAACAGAAAAAAGCAGATTTAATATTTGAATTGGCCATTTGGTGACTTCTTACAAAGTAGAAACCCATGTTCTTCTGGAATATTATTTTTACTTTTCCTAAATGTTTTATTCCTATGCATTTTCTCTGTTTTTCTTTACTGGATCTCTTATTATTCAAATATTGGACATCCTGTTCACCCGACTCTCCTTTTTGGGGATGAGAAATGGTCAAAATCTTAATCAAAAATTCTTCCCATACAGACTATAAATAATACTCTCTGTCAAGAACTCTGAGTTCTTGGTTTTGAATAGGGGTGAATTGTGGGAACTTGCAGTGTGTAAATGTTACATTAATTCCTTTGTTTTCACATTGGACATCTAGCCTCAAAGCTATCTGGTTTCTTTAAGTCAGACATCAAAGAAACTTATTCAAAGAATACATTTGAGGCCTCTAACCAGCCCTGACAGAGACTTTCATATATATAAAGCAGTATTAAATCAAGAAGAGAGTTGAGGAATTTAATGGAACATAGAGATCAAATTGCCAATATCCGCTGGATCATCGAAAAAGCAAGAGAGTTCCAGAAACACATCTATTTCTGCTTTATTGACTATGCCAAAGCCTTTGACTGTGTGGATCACGATAAACTGTGGAAAATTCTGAAACAGATGGGAATACCAGACCACCTGACCTGCCTCTTGAGAAATCTGTCTGCAGGTCAGGAAGCAACAGTTAGAACTGGACATGGAACAACAGACTGGTTCCAAATAGGAAAAGGAGTATGTCAAGGCTGTATATTGTCACCCTGCTTATTTAACTTACATGCAGAGTACATCATGAGAAATGCTGGGCTGGAAGAAGCATAAGCTGGAATCAAGATTGCCGGGAGAAATATCAATAACCTCAGATATGCAGATGACACCACATTTATGGCAGAAAGTGAAGAGGAACTAAAAAGCTTCTTGATGAAAGTGAAAGTGGAGAGTGGAAAAGTTGGCTTAAGGCTCAACATTCAGAAAACAAAGATCATGGCATCCGGTCCATCACTCCATGGGAAATGTGGAAACAGTATGAGACTTTATTTTTCTGGGCTCCAAAATCACTGCAGATGGTGACTGCAGCCATGAAATTAAAAGACGCTTACTCCTTGGAAGGAAAGTTATGACCCACATAGATAGCATATTCAAAAGCAAAGATATTACTTTGCCAACAAAGGTCCATCTAGCCAAGGCTATGGTTTTTCCAATGGTCATGTATGGATGTAAGAGTTGGACTGTGAAGAAAGCTGAAAGCCAAAGAATTGATGCTTTTGAAATATGGTGCTGGAGAAGACTCTTGCAAGTCCCTTGGACTGCAAGGAGATCCAACCAGTCCATCCTAAAGGAGATCAGTCCTGGGTATTAATTGGAAGGACTGATGCTGAGGCTGAAACTCCAATACTTTGGCCACCTCATGAGAATATTTGACTCATTGGAAAAGACCCTGATGCTGGGAGGGATTGGGGGCAGGAGGAGAAGGGGACGACAGAGGATGAGATGACTGGATGGCATCACCGACTCGATGCACATGAGTTTGAGTGAACTCCAGGAGTTGGTGACGGACAGGGAGGCCTTGGCATGCTGCAGTTCATGAGGTCGCAAGTAGTCCAACATGACTGAGCGACTGAACTGAACTGAACTAATGGTATATTTTATAATACTGCCTTAGGTTAGTGTTGGTGAATTTACATTCTATAGACTTACAAGTTATATGAAATATTACTAAAAAATTAGGAAAGAAAAATCATGAAACTTGATGATTTGGCTAATACCCCAATAAAGACTTTTGCGGGCTTTATGGAATGGTGGATAGGATATGTTCTTGTTCTTGTTGTTCACTTGCTAAATTATGTCCAGCTCTTTTTGACCTCATGGACTATAGCACGGTAGGCTCCACTGTCCTCCATTATCGACTGAAGTTTGCTCAGATTCAAGTCCACTGACAGTGATGCTATCTGACCATCTTATCTTCTGCCACCCCTTTTTCTTTCTGCCTTTAATCTTTCCCAGCATCAGATTCTTTTCCAATGAATTGACTCTGCACCAGGTGCCCAAAGTATTGGAGTTTCAACTTCAGTAGCAGTTTTCCAATGAATATTCAGCATTGATTTCCTTTAGAATTGACTGATTTAATCTCCTTGCAGTCCAAGGGACTCTCAAGAGTCTCCTCCAGCACTGCAAATTGAAAGCAATTGTTCAGCACTCAGCCTTCTTTATGGTACACCTCTTACATTTGTACATGACTGCTGAAAAAAACATAGCTTTGACTATGTGGACCTTTGTGAGAAAAATGATGCCTCTGCTTTTTAATATGTTGTCTAGGTTGGCCATAGCTTTTCTTCTAAGAAGCAAGAGTCTTAATTTCATGGCTGCAGTCACCATCTGCAGTGATTTTGGAGCCCAAGAAAAGAAAGTCTGTCACTGTTTCCATGGTTTGCCCATGTATTTCCCATGAAATGAGGGGACTGGATGTAGTGATGACCTTGTTTTTGTTGTTGTTGTTGTTTTTGTTTTTAATGTTGAGTTTCAAACCAGCTTTTTCACTTTCCTTTTGCACCTTCATCAAGAGGTTCTTTAGTTCCTCTTCAGTTTCTGCCATTAGAGTGGTAATGGCAACCCAATCCAGTAATTTTATCTGGAGAACCCCATGGATATTCTTGCACACTACTTTGAGTTCTCTTGTCTCTTTCCTTAGAAGTGAACTGCAATTCTGATTATATCCCTTCTCTTGTATGCACAATGTTCCAATGCTCTAATGAGTGACTCCAAGAGAATTCACTGTTTCTGTGCAATTTTTATCTAACAAATGATCCAACAAATTACCTTTCAGAAAATTGTAAAGTAATTATCCTTCAATTAAAAATAAACACATTAAAATTAAAAGAAAAAAGAATAGAAAACCGTGACACAGATTTTGGAATAGCTACCTTCAAAAATTTATCACATGACCACAGTGTCCATTGCTTGTACATTATGCAGAGGTGGAGATCTACACTCATCACAATATTATATCTTTAAACTTAGGCTAAAGAATAATAAAAGTTGTAAGGTACAGACTCATAAGTGACAGCAATAAAATTCTTTATCCTTGTGATACTATTCTGAAACCAAACGGGGACTGACCACAATAAACAAACTAACAAAAGCAAAATATTTTTTACTTGACGAACTACTGGTTTCTATGTTATAGATTGTGAACCAATTAAACAGCTTAAAAGACAAACATGTTTCAAAAGAATCACTTCAAAAACATAACTTTGCTTGTTGCCTAGAAATACACTGTGTAATAACCTCTGCCTAATACAACAAGGAAAGTTATGACCAACCCAGATAGCATATTCAAAAGCAGAGACATTACTTTGCCGACTAAGGTCCGTCTAGTCAAGGCTATGGTTTTTTCAGTAGTCATGTATGGATGTGAGAGTTGGACTGTGAAGAAAGCTGAGCACTGAAGAATTGATGCTTTTGAACTGTGGTGTTGGAGAAGACTCCTAAGAGTCCTTTGGACTGCAAGGAGATCCAACCTGTCCATTCTAAAGGAGATCAGCCCTGGGTGTTCTTTGGAAGGAATCATGCTAAAGCTGAAACTCCAGTACTTTGGCCACCTCATGCCAAGAGTTGACTCACTGGAAAAGACTCTGATGCTGGGAAGGATTGGGGGCAGGAGGAGAAGGGGACGACAGAGGATGAGATGGCTGGATGGCATCACTGACTCGATGGACTTGAGTCTGAGTGAACTCCGGGAGTTGATGATGGACAGGGAGGCCTGGCGTGCTGCGATTCATGGGGTCGCAAAGAGTCGGACACTACTGAGGGACTGAACTGAACTGAACTGAATACAACAAATTATTAGAGTTGAAATATCAGCGTTAAAATGATGCAATCTAGGCTCTAAAGTCACCCTTATGAATACCCTTCCCTAATTCATGTATCCAAAGAAATAAGTAAGACTAACTGTTTAAGATAATGCTCTTCTGATTTCAGCAAGATCCTTTGGAGAAGGGAACAGCTACCCACTCCAGAATTCATGCCTGGAGAATTCCACACATAGAGGATCCTAGAGGGCTACAGTCCATGAAGTTGCAAAGAGTCAGACATATGTTTTTAAAAAAGAGTATTCTCCATTGGTGTGAAATTTACTTGTACATTATAGTATTAAAATATATTCAATAGGGAAATATTCTCTCACATGTAAAGGAAACATGAGTAGCTATCTGAAAATAAAATTCTATTAATTTATAATAAGGCATTTTATTAAAAAATAAAACCCTGTAATTTAGTATATGTTTTAATAGCTAGATTTACTCATTTAAGAATAAAATAATGAAAAGTTAACATAATTTTCTGAGATTATAAAGATTAAAAAATATTTCACATTAAGATCTGATAAGTACATTAATCACAATTACATATTCCATGTGGAAAGTGAAATGGGAATCCACTCCAGTGTTCTTGCCTGGAAAATTCCATGGACAGAGGAGCCTGGTAGGCTACAGTTCATGGGTTGAAAAGAGTCGGACACAATTGAGCCCACACACACACATACACACACACACACACACACACACACACACATTTCATGATAAGGAAAAAGGGACATTTTAATGTACTCATTCATTATTTTTTGATGCCAAATCATTATTTATAAATCCCAGTTTGAAATATCTCAACAAATTACAGTTTCATGATACATTTTGTATAATAGCCTTGCTTTTACAAAATAGAGTCAATTTAAAAAGCTATTAAAATTATAGAGGCTTAAAAAAAGCTTCTCAAAAAATAAGAAATTATAGCAGCTTTAAATATACACAAAGTATCACCATCTAAATGTGAGATGCTTTAAGAAAGGTACCTAGATGTTATCTTAAATATGATTTTTCTGAAAACTCTTAAATGTAATTTGATTTACATTTGGGTTACAGGAGTAGCTTTGACTAGCTATGAAAATCTATAGCTGGAGGGTTTATATTTATTTTTTGTAATGTTTCCAAGAAAAGGAAATAATACAAGTAAAGTACCACAGCTGGAGTTTAAACAAATGGCCATCCATTAAAGTTTTTCAAAGCACTTTAAACATCTTTTCTCATGATTCTTGACAGCCGAGGGCAAACAAAGTTCTTCGTCAATTTATGACCAAGCTGATCCCTAAAAGATCCTCTGAGATTACTGTAAACTCTAACTAATGTCCATTTCCTTTATGCTACATTTGGGCTTTCAAGAGTGATGTCCTCCCAGGTGGCATTCAGTCTCAAAGACTCATTTGCCTGAGTACGTAAAAGGAAAAGTGATGAGCTTTTGGGGTGGACTTACTATTTGGCACATTAAAACTAATTTATTACAGATTAATCTGACCTTAACAATACCACCTTTTCATCACTGCATTTTACCTCTCAAGTAAGGAAAAAGATCTTAAGTAGATAAAAACAAGCTGAAATAGATTATGTATCACAAATAGATGATGCATTACAAAATAGAAGCTGTATTGTCAAGTTTTATATATGTTTATATTGTATATACACATATGATCTTTAGGAAATTGAAATGCTAGATTTTTATAGGAAATATAAAATTAGTTGAAACAATATATTTATTGAAGTAAAAGTGATTTTTAATTGAAATATCAATATAGGCAAAAATATGAATGGACTCTGCTATGCAAAGAAAACCACCTAAATTTGATTTCTTTACAAAAGATAAGTTTGTGTAAAATATAATACATAATACTATGATATAAAATATTTAATGAACAATGTAGTTAGAAACAGTTTTTAGATAAAAAATAGATACTAAAAACCATACATATATAAACATAGATACAGATATTGATATAGATATATTGATAAACTGTGGAAAATTCTGAAAGAGATGGGAATACCAGACCACCTGACCTGCCTCTTGAGAAACCAGGTCAGGAAACAACAGTTAGAACCGGACATGGAACAGCAGACTGGTTCCAGATAGGAAAAGGAGTACGTCAAGGCTGTATATAGTTACCCTGCTTATTGAACTTATATGCAGAGTACATCATGAGAAATGCTGGGCTAGAGGAAGCACAAGCTGGAATCAAGGTTGCCGGGAGAAATATCAATAACCTCAGATATGCAGATGACACCACCCTTATGGCAGAAAGTGAAGAGGAACTAAAAAGCCTTTTGATGAAAATAAAAGAGGAGAGTGAAAAAGCTGGCTTAAAGCTCAACATTCAGAAAACTAAGATCATGGCATCTGGTCCCATCACATCATGGCAAATAGATGGAGAAACAGTGGAAACAGTGTCAGACTTTATTTTTTGGGGGTCCAAAATCACTGCAGATGGTGATTGCAGCCATGAAATTAAAAGACACTCCTTGGAAGGAAAGTTATGACCCACATAGATAGCATATTCAAAAGCAGAGACATTACTTTGCCAACTAAGGTCCATCTAGTCAAGGCTATGGTTTTTCCAGTGATCATGTATGGATGTGAGAGTTGGACTGTGAAGAAAGCTTCACACCAAAGAATTGATGCTTTTGAAATATGGTGCTGGAGAAGACTCTTGCAAGTCCCTTGGACTGCAAGGAGATCCAACCAGTTCATCCTAAAGGAGATCAGTCCTTGGTGTTCATTGGAAGGACTGATGCTGAAGCTGGAACTCCAATACTTTGGCCACCTCATGAGAATATTTGACTCATTGGAAAAGACCCTGATGCTGGGAGGGATTAGGGGCAGGAGGAGAAGGGGACGACAGAGGATGAGATGACTGGCTGGCATCACCAACTCGATGCACATGAGTCTGAGTGAACTCTGGGAGTCGGTGATGGACAGGGAGGCCTGGTGTGCTGTGACTCATGGGGTTGTGAAGAGTCGGATACGACTGAGTGACTGAACTGAACTGAACTGATAGATATTCTATTATCCTTGGAGACATATGTCATTCAATCTGTTTATTATATCTGTAAATATGCTTGTCTAATATCCACTGAAAAATTATGGAAAACTCCTATTATCAGAGGAAATGACGTTGTGGCCATAGAATGCATTTGTCAAGACTTCATGCTAACACTTAAATTTAGTTTTTTTTTTTTTTATTAACAACTATTAGGGCTCAAAAAATGGAAGCTTTGTTAAATTGGATTTATGCTTCTTTATCCGTAATAAAAAATGTTTCTTAGGAGATGCAATGTGGATTAGCACTTCTGAACTTACAATAATAAAATTAGCCAAGTTAAAGCCTGTACTCCCAACTCTGTTTATTTCAAAAGCAAGCAATTATAAAACTAAGCCTGTTTAGCCATTAAAATTACTTCAAATGATCACAGTTTTTCTCTGTGAAAGCACACCAGAATCACTTTAGCTTCTCTCAAAGAAATGTTGTTACTGAAGTAGTTAGTCTATATCTATAATCAAAATTCATAAAATATTTTTATTATAGGCATTTTAGATCTAAAGCAAAATTTTATATTATTTTTTTTAATTTTTATTTTTACTTTATTTTACTTTACAATACTGTATGGGTTTTGCCATACATTGACATGAATCCGCCACGGGTGTACATGATTTCGCAATCCTGAACCCCCTCCCACCTCCCACCCAATATCATCTCTCTGGATCATCCCTGTGCACCAGCCTCAAGCATCCTAATATAGTATTACTTTGAAAATTCCCAAAGCTTTAAGATATATATATGTATATATATATATGTATGCATAAATATAACTTTTAACTTGTTAAAAAATGGCATCCTCTAGGTTTAAGAGAGACGCTGGTTTGACAGTTGCAATTTTAACAGTGGGAAGGACAGAATCATAGCCAAGAACACAAGGGCAAACCTTACTTACATATAAAGCATCACATAAGACTGTATAAAAATCATTCCAGCATAATACTTTTAATCTACAATATTAAGTATAAATTATGTCAAAAGACAATTAGAACTTAAATATAGCAGTCTTAATCTCTTGAATTAAAGCATGACTTAATCATAGGTACAGAAAACAAACAGGTACTTTCCAGGAGGGAGGTGAGTGGCATCGTTTGCATATCTGAGGTTACTGATATTTCTCCTGGCAATTTTGATTCCACCTTGAGCTTCATCCACCCGGCATTTTGCCTTATGTATTCTGCATATGAGTTAAATAAGCAAGGTGACAATATATAGCCTTGATGTACTCCTTTCCCAATTTTAAACCAATCCATTTTTCAATGTCCAATTCTAACTGTTGCTTCTTGACCTGCGTACAGGTTTCTCGGGAGACAAGTAAGCTGTTCTGGTATACCCAAGTCTTTAAGAATTTTCCACAGTTTGTTGTGATCTACAGAGTCAAAGACTTCAGTGTAATCAATGAAGCAGAAGGAGATATTTTTCTGGAATTCTCTTGATTTCTCTATGATCCAACAGATGGTGGTAATTTGATCCCTGGTTCCTTTGCCTTTTTTAAACCCAGCTTTTACGTCTGGAAGTTCTTGGTTCAGGAACTGTTGAAGCCTAGCTTGAATGATTTTGACAATTACCTTGCTAGCATGTGAAATGAGTGCAATTGTGTGGTAGTTTGAACACTCTTTGGTGTCGCTTTTTTTGGGGATTGTAATGAAAACTGACATTTTGCAGTTTTGTGGCACTGTTGCATTTTCCTAATTTGCTGGCATATTGAGTTCAGCACTTTAATAGCATCATCTTTTAGGATTTGAAATAGCTCAGCTGGAATTCCATCAGATCTGATGTTTCCTACAGCCCATGTGACTTCACACTCCAGGATATCTGGCTGTAGGGAGCTGGGAGGAGGGGGAATTGGATGAAAGTAGTAGAAAGTTACAGATGTCCAGTAATAAGGAAGAGTACTGGGGATGTAATAAACAACATGATAAACATAACTAGCACTACTGTACATTGTATATAAAAGTCATTAAGAGGATAGATCCTGGAAGTTATCATTACAGAAAAAAAAAGTAAATTTATTTCTTTTATATTGTAGCTATATGATATGATGGGTATTCACTAAATTTAATGAAGTAATCATTTTATGCTGTAAGTCAAATCATTATGCTGTACACATTCAACTTACACAGTGTTTTATGTCAATTATATCTTCTTCCTATGTTGCACTAGTGGTACAGAACCCATCTGCCAATGCAAGAGACATAAAAGTTGTGAGTATGATCCCTGGGTTGGGAAAATCTCCTGGAGCAGGGCACAGCAACCATGTTGGTACTCTTGCCTGGAGAATCCCACAGAGAGAGGAGCCTGGCAGAATAAAGACAGTGTGGGTGCAAAGAGTTGGATACAAATGAAGCAACCTAGCATGCACACATTACAGTTCCAGTAGTGTGATCAGAAAGGTATCAAGTTTATCTCATTCAGGTCTATGTTGAGTAAAGAAAAAAAATGGTATTGATTAAAAGTGCAACAGAAATGCTGGGAGAAGAACTAGAGGCAGCAGTCTAGATGAAAGGTGAGGCTGATATAAAGTTGGACAGCAGTTTTATAGAGATAGACTGAGTGTGGCAGAGAGATTGCTTGGAAAACTTTTTAATACTGTTCTGCTGTTTATAACACTTCCAGACAAATTTCTTAACCACTGTCCATCACTCGGCAGAAATTTTCACTGTGGATAGATTACTTGCACAATCTTCTGCAGGAAGGATCACTATTTTCTCTAACACAGGCATTTCCTATAGGTAGTAGGTTGAATGATAGCCCTCAAAATGATCTGTCCACATCCTAATCATTGGAACCTGGGTGTGTCACCTTATTATAAAGGGAAACAAACAAACAAACAGTCTTTGCATGTTTAACAAAGTCAAGAATCTTGAGTTAAGGAGATTATCCTAGTTTATGTGAGTGAGCCCAAAATCCAATGATGTATCCTTACAGCAGAAACATAGAGGGCAATCTGTTACAGAGAGAAGAGAAGACAGAGTAACAGATCCTGTGTCATTGGCTTATTGAAAGGTGTCCACAGCAAATAGCAAGGACTCACGTTTATGGACTTACAATGCAGTGGTAAAACATGGTAAAAATCCCCTGCTTCCCTCATAAGACATATCATGTACAAGCAGGTTGTTTAAAGGGCTTCCCTGAGGGCTCCTTCTCTGCAGTCCCCTTCTCCTCCTGCCTTCAATTTTTTCCAACATCAGATGGTTGGATGGCATCATCAACTCAATGGACGTGTTTGAGCAAGTTCTAGGAGTTGGCGATGGATAGGGAAGACAGGTGCGCTGAAGTCCATGGGGTTGCAAAGAGTTGGACACGACTGAGAGATGAACTGACTGACTGGTGCTGGCTCAGATGGTAAAGGATCTGTCTGCAATGCCAGTGACTGAGGTTCAACTCCTGGTTTGGGAAGATCTACTGGAGGAGGGCATGGCAACCCACCCCAGTATTCTTGCCTGGAGAATTCCACGGAGAGAGGAGTCTGGTGGACTACAGTCGGTGGGGTCCCAAAGAGTTGGACATGACTGAGTGACTGTGTGGATCACAACAAACTGTGGGAAATTCTGAAAGAGATGGGAATACCAGACCACCAGACCTGCCTCCTGAGAAATCTGTCTGCAGGTCAGGAAGCAACAGTTAGAACTGGACATGGAAAAACAGACAGGTTCCAAATCAGGAAAGGAGTATGCCAAGACTGTATATTGTCACCCCACTTATTTAACTTATATGCAGAGTACATCATGAGAAATGCTGGGCTAGATGAAGCACAAGCTGGAATCAAGATTGCTGGGAGAAATATCAATAACTTCAGATATGCAGATGACAGCACCCTTATGGCAAAAAGTGAAGAGGAACTAAAGAGCCTCTTGATGAAAGTGAAAGAGGAAAGTGAAAAAGCTGGTTTAAAACTCAACATTCAGAAAACTAAGATCATGGCATCTGGTCCCATCACTTCATGGCAAATAGATGGTTAAGCAATAGAAACAACGAGACACTTTATTTTGGGGGACTCCAAAATCACTGCAGATCGTGACTGCAGCCATGAAATTAAAAGAGACTTGCTCTTTGGAAGAAAAGCTATGACCAACCTACACAGCATATTCAAAAGCAAAGACATTACTTTGCCAGCAAAGGTCCATCTAGTAGTCAAAGCTATGATTTTTTCCAGTAGTCATGTATGGATGTGAAAGTTGGACTATAAAGAAGGCTGAATGCTGAAGAATTGATACTTTTGAACTCTGGTGTTGGAAAGGAGTTTTGAGAGCCCCTTGGACTTCAAGGAAATCCAACCAGTCTCTCCTAAAGGAAATCAGTCCTGAATATTCATTGGAAGACTGATGTTGAAGCTAAAACTCCAAAACTTTGCCCACCTGATACGAAGAACTGACTCACTGGAAAAGACCCTGATGCTGGGAAAGATTGAAGGTGGGAGAAGAAGGGACCAACAGGGGATGAGATTGTAGGATGGCATCACTGACTCAATGGACATGAGTTTGTTTAAGCTCCAGAAGTTGGTGATGAACAGGGAATCCTTGAGTGCTGCAGTCCATGGGGTCCAGAGTTGGACACGACTGAGCAACTGAATTGAACTGAGCAACCAAGCATAGCATATAACACAGGTTGTATAATAAGTTAAATTTTTATGGGCTGAAATATGTTTATCCAAAATACATACCTCGAGGTACTACAAACCTCAGGATATAAATATATTTGGAGATAAAGTACTTAAATATGTAGTGAATTTAAAATGAGGTCATTAGGGTACAGGCTCATCCATTGACTTGTATCCTTATAATAGGAGATTAGAAGAGAGATCCAAATAGAGGGATGGCGACCATGTGAAGACAGAGAGAAGATGGCCATCTCTAAGGGAAGGAGGGCTGCCTCTGAAGAAATCAGTGGTGCTGACACCTTGATCTTGGACTTTAAGTATCCAGAATTGTGAGAAAATAAATTCTGTTGTTTAAGCCACTTTGGTTGCAGCATAGTTTTATGGCAGCCATGGCAAATGAGTACAGAAATAATCAAAGCGTATTGTGTATTAACTGTTCTTGTCACTATTAGGAGAGTCTGATAAGAAAGAGAATGACTTAGCACACAGAGAAAGATGCTAAGAGAGATGAGAGGGGTGAAGAATTCTTCTGTGTTGAGGAAGCTCTTCCCTGAAGACAGCATGCTGTTCTGTGCTGTGCTTAGTCACTCAAGTCATGTCCAACTCTTTGGGACACCAGGGACTGTAGCCCACCAGGCTCCTCTGTCCTTGGGGATTCTCCAGGCAAGAATATTGAAGAGGGTTGCTATGCCATGCCCTCCTCCAAGGTATCTTCCCAACCCGCAGATCAAATCCAGGTCTCTCACATTGCAGGCAGATTCCTTACCATCTGAACCACCAGGGAAGCCCCCAAATACTGGAGTGGGTAGGCTAGCCCTTCTCCAGGGGATCTTTCTGACCCAGGGATTGAACCAGGGTCTCCTGTGCTGAGCTACCAGGAAAGCCCATACACATATTTATCAGCAATCCAGTTGTATGCCACATGACTGAGTTGAAAACTCAACTGCTGCTTGAAGCAGCTCTAAGCATCAGCTCTCAAGGTAAAGCCTTAGCAAAAGATTGGGCTGTAACACAGGTCTTTTTTCCAGTGCCTGCCACTCTGAGTTCTCAGCCAAACATGGGGTATCAGCCTGAGTACAATTTTTGATTTGGATTGCTGTTTCATACCACACTCCACCTCTACCTTTCAAACGATGTTTAATTATCAATCACAAAACTAGGAGAGCTGGGGTTGTGAATGGAATCCAACCTTACATATTCCAGCAAATATGTAAGTTTTCAGACTTAAAACTTTCATCCAGTAAGGTGATCGGTGTTTTAAGGCACTCCTCTCCAGGTTTCTTGGTATTTCCAATTGGTCTAGACCTCCCAAGCAACAGAAATTTCCATGTTTTAATGATAGAGAAATTTTCCTTTTCTTTTCCCCAGTACCTTCTGCTCTTTGCATTCTAAAGGTGGTAGATATATGGGGGCTTTTGTTTTTTACTCCTTTCACCTGAGCCACCTGTTTCTCTTCAAAGCATGCTAAAACCTCTCTTATCTCTCCAGGAGCCAAGGTTTACATTCCCGGTTGGAGAATTTCTCCTTCTCCCCTAGGAGGAGATCTGTTTACATTCCAAAATAAAAGATAAACTTTTTCTCTTAACTCCAGAGGGGAGGAGGAAATGTGTCTGCACCCATATAAACTTCAAGATTCATAAGTTCGAAGTTCCTCTCCTGTGGTGTAGACCACTCTGCATGTTCATGGAACATTTGCCTCTCATTACATAGCCCCATGAGGGAGCAGCAACTGCATTAGGTATTCCGTGAGTAAGTAAAATAGTTCTTGTTTTTTCTTTTTCTTTTTCCTTTTGACTCTGATCAAGATCTGGTGTTTCTGCTAGCATGTTTGTATATGTGTATATTTATTAATTTCTTCTATCCATCATCCAATCTTTATATCATACATATCTATATATTTCTATCTGTCTATATAAGTGTACAAATAGGGTAATATCTCAAATTCCTCACTCTTTCAGACTTATCAGGTATATGAAAGGGAAAAGTGAAAGTGCTAGTCACTCAGTCGTGTTCTACTCTTTGTGACCCCATAAACTGTAGCCTGCCAGGCTCCTCTATCCATGGAATTCTCCAGGCAAGAACACTGGAATGGGTAGCCATCCCCTTCTCCAGGTGATCTTTCCAACCTTGGGATCAAACCCAGGTCTCCTGGATTGCAGGCAGATTCTTTACTGTCTGAGCCACCGGGAAAGCCCCTACCAGCTATATACCTAAGGTCAAATGGATATCACAAAGAGCAAATATGTAAGAAGTCTTCTAAGTTTTTTGTTGCGGTTGAGAATCTTATCACAAAAATATACAACAAAACAAAAAAACAAACATTAAAAAAATATTGCAAGCCTAGCCTACAACCTTTCAAAACCATTTCTAGGCCAACAAACCTACATCAATATAATTGTCATTTTAAAGCCATTCGGCTTCTGAAAAGAACATCTGTTTCATTGCCAATCTCACATGTGGACAGAGAGTATAATGGACAGAAATAAACCTTCCAAAAAGAAGGATCCAGAGGCCATAGAGAAAAATGAAAAAGGCAGCTCATGCCAAAGAACAAACCCAGCCACTAACAGATGGTCTAACAGAAATTAACTGCACTGCCAGTGCAAGGAACCTTCAATTCCTTCCCCGACTAATGACTGCCTTGTGTTTCCCGTTCTTCCTTTTTCCGAATGCAGGTTGTAAAATGGGTTACTCATTTTCTAAGGACAATTGCATACTCAATGTGTTAGGGACACATAACTTGAATTTTAATTTGCAGGTATAGAGTCCACTATTCCACCTAGAGCCCCACTTAAATAGAAAATGTTAAAACTGACTGTGTGTTTTATCACAACTGGCAAATGCTATGAAAAACAAAATGATCTTTGATTGACCTCACTATGTCAGGACCTTACTATGTCAGGACCTCACTGGACTGGCCAAAGAACAATTGTTCTTGTTTGAATTATTTGTATGCAGACCCCTAGACTTATTCCTTCCTAACCATAGGACAACTTTTCAATCTCATTATCATCACTAGGAAGAAATAACATCATATATTTTTTACCCTTTCTAGGTGTTGTGTGTTCATGGGATTGTCCAAGCAAGAATACTGAAATGGGTTGCCAGCAATTAAACATCTCTAATTTAGCCCTCTTAGTGATTTATTTATTTATTTTTTTCCACTAGTAGGTGTCCTTGCTTGGCAAGTTAAATTCGATTTGCTGATGTTGTACTTTTTTTTTTTAATCATATCTTTTTAAAGATTACTGGAAGTTGTTGTTTCCAGAGGTCATGGTACAATAAAGAGCCATATCTAGACCTGATAAAAGGGGACTGCTTATCACATAGAATTTCAGAAATTGAGTTGAATGAAGTAATGGGTTGGGATGTTAGGGTATTTCCCCCTTAGGAAAGAGACTGAATGAGTACAATAGAAAAATGAATAGCATAATTATGTACTTAAGACAGCTATTGGAACAAACAATATATTTCCTTCCCTTCTTTAATATCAAAACATCATTAGACTGTCAGATATTTTGTTGTCCATGTAAAACTTTTGTTAGCCTTATTGCTATGACTATGCATGGTATGAAAATCCCATGGACGGTGGAACCTCGTAGGCTACAGTCCATGGGGTCGCAAAGAGTCAGATACGACTAAGCGTTCACTTTCACTTTCATGACTATGCAGAAAAGTTCTGACCACTGTGAAGTAAGTAGAGGTATATGAAATTTCCAGGAATGTTCTTGAAATGATACTTAGCATGCTGTTTTTCTGTCTTTTCTTCTTTGATCTGCTTCTTCTTGACATAGGGACTAAAGGCTATATAAGGTGGGACAAGTTAAAAGTAAATTGTTTTAGAAGCTCTAGGAAACTAATAGATATTTTCTACCAGAAAATAGGAGGCGGCTGTAGTGACAATTAAAACTTTTAGTGTCACTGTTTTTAGGGAATGGATAGAGGCTGGCAAAATTTGGAGATGCACCATAATAAAAGTCATTATTTGTCTTGAAAAAAAATGGTTGGTAGAAACATGGGTATTAAAGACTATTCCAGTGAGAGCTCAGAGGAAGCGAACACTATTGAGAAATTTTCTATTATCTTAGAGAACACAGATTCTCATGAGCAGCTGCTAGTAGAAATATGATCATTAAAGGTGCTTCTGGGAAGTGATGGAATGAAATGAGGAACAGTATACTTAAATTGGAGGAAAGGTGATCCTGGTTATAAAGTTTCAGAAAATTGAGCTGCATTGTTTTCTATTGTTGGATGTTCAGTGGTCAGATATAAGTGATAAGACTGGACATTAATCTGAGAGATTTCTAAGGAAGGTGATGAAGCTGAGGCTTAGCTTTTCTTTACTAATTATATTAAAAGTGTAAGAGGAAAGAGATAAATTGAGGAAGGAACCGCTAGCAAGGAGGAATCAGCATTTGATGTGGAAGATATTTAGCCCATCTGGATTGTTAAAACTAAGAAAAAATCACTGTTGTAAAGTGTGCTCTGGAGATCGAGTAAGGTGTGAGGCTGGAAAATTATCCTGAGGTGATCAGGTGCATGATTCAAAGATACACTCAGCCTTCTTAGGAGAATTTAGGAATAGAAACAGGATTATTTAGGAAGGATTTATGCACAATCCCCTTTCTAATTATGTGCTTCCTCTCAACATACACAGGAAAATTCATATTTTTTGACAATGTCATACAGAATAAACACCAGCAACTTTGACTGAAAGGGAAAGAGATGGAACAGAATGAGGGCAAGCTGTCAGTCTGGGATTCTACAGTGAGGAAAAGGGCTGAGAGATACTAGGCTGAAAACATGTGCTCACCTTCCAATACAGGAGGAATGACTACAAAGACGCTGAGCATAATGGATTCACTGCCAAAGGTAAGAGAGACGTGGAAGAGGCTTATAAACTTGACTGCACTTCCCAATTAATTTTATCCTTCTAATAAAGCAGTCTGCCATTTTTTGTTCATTTCTGATTGTTTTATTAGTTAAAATACATAGGAGCCACATCATAAGACCTTAATGTGTAGAAAAAATGTGCTTACATGCTTGCCTAAATTATGTATTTGATTAAAATTGCTATAACAGCCATGCCTTTCTCACCAGTAAAATGAATCTCATGCATCAAGGTAATGACTAGACCTTTAACTTGATGTATTATACAGTAAAATACCTGTAGAAATGAGTATGGAAAGAATAATTACAAATAAAGTGTGTGTTTGAGAAAACAACTTTGCAATTAGAGGCATGCCGGTATTTCTATGTTTGCCCTGTGCATTTTCAATAACACCAGCATGGCATTTTAACAATTATAAGATATTACAAACTATTAAATGTGATAATGAGTGTTTATCTATGAAGAATATTTTAAAGTTAAATACCTTGCATCATTTCATATTTATATGTCAAATACATACGATTATTTTGCTTACAGATAGTAGCAATTTATTTTCTAAGGTTAGCTTATGTAACATACTAGCTTCATTAATTTGCCTCCTTTGATTCTATGGCACTAGGAATATAAACTGGAAAAATATATGTATATATACTTAAATAAATGCTTTTGAGAGTAATCAAAATTCCAAATTTTTTACAATATTAATTCAGCCTTGTAAAAATATTTTCTTGGAACATCTGTCTGAAATCTCAGAAGTTCTCATACATTACCATTCAGAAGCAAAAGGACTGGTCTCCAATATTAGGCCAATGATAGAAACTTAATGGAAAAAAAAATAGTTCAAATTCTAATCATGTTGCTTGAGACCAAAAAAAAAAAAAACAGTAGCAGAGTGAGAAATAAAAATGTCTTTTAAATAAATTTAGTTACATTCAATAGAATTTAATAGTGAAAAAGGAATTAATTGCAGTAAACAAACCAAATTAATGAATCATAAGGTTTCAAAAACAAAAGCAAAACCAATACTGTAATAACACATTTTTTTAATATTTAATTATCATTGTAGGTTACAAATGCTTTCATTAAAGATAATCTATTTGTAATTTTAATGTTTACAATAGCCTTACTAGGTTGGAAAGTCAAGAGTTTGTTTTTCTACTATTTTGATTAGAAACTAAACCTTTAGGAGGTAACGCTGTCTAATTAATAGCCAGCTGAAGTGCACTAGGGAGCATCATCACTCATCATAGTTCTTCTCAGTCTCTTAATCTTCCTACTACCCTAATTTGCAGTTACTGGCATCAAAATGACGCCCACATGATATTAAAGGTAAACTGATTAATTGTAATTTCCTGAGCCATAGTTTACAAAGAATATTTAGAAAGGTTTTAAAATGTTTGTGGTTATTGAATCTGGGGATTTGTTTAAAGCTGAGACCCCTCAAAAGGTATCGTTATTTCCATTCAAAGGTAATGAGATTATAAAATCCAGCTTTGTGCAAAAACAGTGATCCAACAAACAAATTTAGAAGATATTCAGAACAAGATCAGAATGGCTGATAGTAGAAACTGTGTGGTAACACTGAGAAAAGTTATACCTGTTCGTTGAGTATTGATTATTTAGCAAACACCTTTTTGAAGTGTGTGTGTGTGTGTGTGTGTGTGTGTGTGTGTGTGTGTGTACATATAGATAGAGAGATGCAACAGAGTTGCCAGAATATATCCTATAATGGGTATTTCCCTGGTGTCTCAGTGGTAAAGATTCGCCTGCCAAGCAGCAGATAGGGTTTCAGTCCTGGGATGGGGAATATCCCCTGGAAAAGGAAGTGGCAACACACTCCAGTATTCTTGTCTGAGAAATCCCACAGACAGAGGAGCCTCTTGGGTTCCATGGCATTGCAAAGAGTCAGACACTACTTAGCGATTAAAACAATGGCAACAGCAGATGCCTATAATGAACTTTTAACAAGCATGTGCTCATAGCCTTGGAACAAACTCATATTGAGAAGAAAAGCAGTAGACGTGAAAGAATATAAATCAGAGCAAATGCTATTATTTGATTCATACCTGACTGTGGTCATTTACCTAATCCAAAGTAAAAAGGGAATTAAAAACTTTGATTTCAGTGTTTTTTCTCTTTTAAGGACTTCCACTAGGGAAAAAAAAAAAAAAACATCAGCCTTGATCTCTCAGCAGATTTTCACCTCAATGCACATACTCTTCAGTCCCTAAGTCGTGTCCAACTCTTTTGTGGCACCATTGACTCTTGCTCATCAGGCTCCTCTGTTCATGGGATTTTCCAGGCAAGAATACTGGAGTCGGTTGCCACTACCTTCTCCAGGAGGTCTTTCCAACCTTGGACTCAAACCCATGTCTTCTGTATTGAAAGTAGGTTCCTTACCACTGAGCCACCAGGGAAGCCCATGACTGGTTATAAGATTACGTAATAAATAGATAAATAATCTTTCCTTGTGGCTCTCTGCCTGAGACTGTCATGATCTTTTCTGTGCTTACCTGTCTACATGTCCTTCACCAGTGACCTACATCATCTCTCAAATTATGTGCACTCTATTTTTAATAGCACCAAATCCACTGGATTGCTTTGTTCTATAAAACCTTTGTCTATATTCTTCCCTCTGTTATAATTTCTATCCTTTTTTTCTTTCATTTAATGTACCAAAACGATCAGATTACTGGTCCTTTATTTGGTAAACCTTTTCTTTTCTCTGTTAAAATTTAAACTACATGTTCAATCACATTGTCATGTAGTACAAGCTTCATATATCTGCCTTCCACTTACAGTACTATATGTAAATTCCTTGTCCTTCTCTATCTCTCCACCAATTGTGAGTTTAAGGATGGCACATCATAATTTTTTGTCCTTCATCATATCCTTAAAATCTACATTTTTTTAATAAGGTAGAATTTTTTTAATATTAAAGAAGTTTATTTTGTGTTTTCATACATTTTTTAAAATGTAAAATCTCATTAGTTATTGGTATCAACAGTCACGTGGACTAGGTAGACGCTATCTTCAGTAAGTTAGCACAGGTGAGAAAATTGGATAGCAGAGTGGAGATTTCCATTTTTTTTTATTAGTATCTGTAAAAGTTAAGGATTGAAGTGAAGTGAAAGTTGGTCAGTTTTGTCTGACTCTTTGTGACCACATGGATAATCCATGGAATTCTCCAGGCCAGAATACTGGGGTGGGTAGCAGTTCTCTTCTCCAGGGGATCTTCCCAACCCAGGAGTCAAACCCAGGTCTCCTACATTGCAGGCAGATTCTTTACCAGCTGAGCAACCAGGGAAGCCCCAGAATTAAAGAAGCTAACTCATTAAACATAAGAAATCACAGATGGCTTAGAGTTTCAGAGATAATTTTTAGTTTGAGAATGGTGTTTATAATTGAAATCAATGCCTCCACCACTATAATAAGAGCTAATCTAGCATAGAAAGATGCTTAATAAAAGTCTTTCTGCCTCATGCTTATGTTTCAAAATAACTGCTCTTAAAGCAGGCCAACTATTTGATGTACAAGTTTATGGCTACCAAAATCATTTTTAACACACTCTTCAAAATATCTTCCAACCTTACTTCCTGAATTAACAGAGGTGGTGGTAGTGGTGAAACTTCAACTCAACACCAATGAGCACTGTAAGATTCAAATTATTCATTAGGCATATATTACACATACACAAATTCTATATATTATATACATTGTGGATTGATTATTCATAATTGTATATTATATATGAAAAAGCATATTATATATCCATATTGTATACAAATGTATTATTTACATATAAATTAACACACATATATTTATATTGCAGCCAACACTGCTAAATTAAACCCAACATCATTTAAATCAAAATAAACAGAAGAAGCAGATTTTACCACATTCATAAAGGGCTTCGTTGGTGGCTCAGGTAGTAAAATATATGTCTGCAATATGAGAACAGGGTTCAATTCCTGGGTCAGGAAGATCCTCTGGGGAAGGGAATGGCTACCCACTCCACCATTCTTGCCTGGAGAATTCCATGGACAGAGGAGCCTGGAGGGCTACAGTCCATGGGGTGGCAAAGAGTTGGATATCACTGAGTGACTATCACAAAAAGTCCCTACAACGACGACCAATTGCAGTAATAAAATTATTCTTCCACGTGTACCTTATTTTTCCCCAACAATGGTAGTAGATTTTTATTTCCACTAAATTATGTTGTAAAGATTTTTTTTTCAGGAGATAATAATTTATCTGAATGTGTACTATCAGTATTCCTTATTATGCTGTACTGGCTTACCTATATTGAAAGTATTAAACCATAAACTATAGGCTAGTTTGTTTAAATTAATACACAAACAAAGCTCCAAGAAACTATTTGCACATACAGTACCTAAAATACATCTCTAGGGGTTATCTACAGTTGCTTCAAGGTAGTGTTTGTGTAAGAAAAAAAAAAAAAGAGCATTAAAGTCTCATGTAAGTTCTCAAAGAATAAGAAAGTACAGTCTTAGAACTCTGTTTTCTGTATTAAAGACTTCCATAGCAGCTAAGCTTCTTTGAGTTTTAGGAAATTGTGTGTGTCTCCTCCTCTTTGAAAATCCTCTCACATATGGTTTCTTGTTTGTTAGTTTGCTTCTTTGAGGTACACAATTGTAACACAGCATGCTTCTAGTCTCTAGGCTGATATCCAAAGACTGCTTATGAACTAAAAACAAAACAAAAAAGAGAACTCTACCTCAGGTTTTATTTATTTATATATGTTTCTTATTTCCCCATTAGAAAAATTCATTGAAACGCATTGTATTCTACAAAGATAAAGATGAAACTTATTGATTGGTTTAGAATACCACAGCATACTGATTTTAAAAACTAAGGGACAAAATGAGAGTCATGTCTCCTTTCTCTTTCTTTTGACGAAATCCATGTTAACTGCCAAATAAAAACCTCTTCTGCTTCAATCTTGGTTTGGATTTCCTTTTTAATCTATAGTTGAAGATGAATCTATTGTTTCCATTCAATGTCCCTTGATGAACCACTGAAATAGAGCAAACAGGCTTTATTCCTTTGAGAGGACAGAAGACAAAAGCCTGTATACTGCTGCTGAGCTGTTGGTAGCAGTTGCCCAGAGGATGGTGTTATTAAAGGTTTTGAGACTGAAATGTGGTAGTTCTAGGGACGGATGTCTGAGGCAAGCAGTGCTTTTTCACAACTGAAAGCTAAAGGCTTAGATAAGTAGCTGCTATGTAGTAAATATGGCAAAGGTGTACACTATAATTATTATTTTATGAAAATTATGATAATATGATTATTGCTGTTATTATTAACATTTGGCTCAACAGTTAAATAAAGCTGACATTTCATTTAGCATATGACCAGACAGAAATGGCAGGAAATGAAAGTGTGTATATCTTTCCAACGAAGAAAAGTAATGCTAGATTTGAAACATGATAGCTAAAAAAATGCATCTGGGATAAAGAAGAAATGGTACATGTTAGATTTCCTGCAATAGAATTCTGAGAGATGAGAGACAGCTGCTGCTCAAAAGAAAGTTGAAGGTAGAAGTAGTAGTATAGGGGCCAGACTTTGAATATGCCACACCAACCTGCTTTTCAGTTGGTCAGTTATGAAAAAAAATAGAATAGATAAGAAATAGAAAGAAAAATGGATATAGGAGGAAACACGGAATCTGAAGTGCAAGATAAAGTTAAAGGTGACTGAATGTTGATACCTGTGACTTGAGGTAGTTCTGGAAATAAACTCATCAGAAGAGAAAGATATATAGTAGAAAAGATAGCAAAAAAGGAGATATTAAAATACTGTTTCATTTATTAAAATCAATTCACAATGATCTAAAAATAAATGAAATATTCTGTATAGTATAAACTTTTCTCTATTAATAGATTTATTTTAACAATTGACAACACGTTTCTGTGACTATGTATTACTGGTAATTATTATAATGTATCAAAAAGGTAGGAATTATTGTCTCCACTTTATAGATGATGAATTGGGGTTCATTGATGCCATTAGCTCAATACATATGATTAGTAGATGGTTACAGACTGGATTTATACCTTCATCTTTCTGACCATCCAAGAGATCTGCAGATCATCTAGGTAAACTTCATCAGGTTATTTAAACCATAGATAAGCACCAAAGTATTGATGCTTTCAAACTATGGTGCTGGTGAAGACTCTAGAGAGTCCCTTGGAGAGTAAGGAGATCAAACTAGTCAATCCCAAAGAAAATCAATCCTGAATATTCATTGGAAGGACAGATGCTGAAGCTGAAGCTCCAGTACTTTGGCGACCTGATGCAAAGAGCTAACTCATTGGAAAAGTCCTTTATGCTGGAAAAGATTGAGGGCAGGAGGAGAAGGGGGTGACAGAGGATGAGATGGTTGATGGCATCACTGACCAAAAGACCATGAGTTTGAGCAAGCTCCAGGAGATAGTGAAGGACAGAGAAGCCTGGTGTGCTGCAGTCTCTGGGGTCACAAAGAGTCAGACATGACTGAGTGACTGAGCAACAAAGACAACAACATCAAGGATATATTTGTCAGCACAATTTAGCTTAAAAGAGTCATCCATGTCACTACTTTCAAACATTATTTCTTCCTTGATGACTATTTAAAAGTTCTAGTATTCAAATCAATGAAAGTTATTCACTTTTATTATTTAAGTGTGATTATTCTTTTTAACTTACATATTTTTGACTCCATGTTTTTGTTGATATATTTGAGAAATGCAGGCAAAACAGCTTCAATTTATGTTATCTTTAATACGAGAGTCCTGATTTTTACATAGCTTTCTTGAAAAATCATGACTTTGTGAGCCTGTGGGTTCAGTCACTCAGTCGTGTCCCACCCACTTTGCAACCATATGGACTGTAGCCCACCAGGCTCTTCTGTCTATGGGATTTACTGGGCAGCGATATTGGAGTGGGTTGCCATTTCCTCCTTCAGGGGATCTTCCTCACCCAGGGATCGAACCCTCATCTCTGTGTCTCCTGTGTTGGTGGGTGTATTTTTTGCCACTGTACCACTGAGAAATTATGACTTTAGATGATAGGGTTATGTGACTTACAGCAAGACTTCAGGGATACTCCACATTAATTTATCTGTTGAGGCAATGACTGGGTTAGGGTAACTGGATGATGATTGAACCCCGTATTCCAATGTTTACTCAGTTAAAATATTTTGGCTTTCTTCTTTGAAGACAATTACCTTATTCAGTTGACAAGTGATAATATTAATAGAATATGCAGAATAACGTACTGTGCTTTTTTAAAACCTTGGTTGTTTTTAATTTAACATGTCTTTCTTCATCCCCATGGTAGGCATACATCAACAGTGTGAAATTTCCACAGACTTTCTAAGAAAAGGATTCCTTTGACCAGAGTTTTCCAATCTTTACTATGCATAAGTCAGTATTCCTTTGATCGGTGTTTTCCAATCTTTATTACGTATAAAAAGCAGCTAGCTTTCACAATTCTAATTCCAGCAGAGGTAAAAACAAACTGTTGTGTTTAAAATGAAATACTGGTGACTGTATTCATGTAGTATTACTATCAAAAATATACACATAATTTAACCTGGGTCCATATGATATAGCCAATTGAATTAGAATTCAATATTCTATTGCAATTCAGAAATGTGGGCATGTTTTTCAGTTTCTTTTACAGGGCCACTGATAGTTAACCATTAGAATTAGCTGTTACTAAAAGTTTGCAATACTAAAATAATTTTGATTCATATTTGAAAATACGTACATGTTTAACTAATGAAAGGAAAAAAAAAAAAAGAAAGTGAAGCTGCTCAGACATGTCTGACTCTTTGCAACTTCATGGACCCTAGCCTGCCAGGCTTCTTATTTTTTTTTAATATAAATTTATTTATTTTAATTGGAGCTTAATTACTTTACAATATTGTATTGGTTTTGCCATACATCAACATGAATCCACCAGAGGTATACAAGTGTTCCCCATCCTGAACCCTCCTCCCTCCTCCCTCCCTGTACTATCCCTCTGGGTCATCCCAGTGCACCAGCCCCAAGCATCCAGTATCATGCATCGAACCTGGACTGGCAATTCATTTCTTATATGATATTATACATGTTTCAATGCCATTCTCCCAAATCATCCAACCCTCTCCCTCTCCCACAGAGTCCAAAATAAAGCTGTGGTACATATACACAATGGAGTATTATGCAGCCATGAAAAATAATACATTTGAATCAGTTCTAATGAGGTGGATGAAACTGAAGCCTATTATACAGGCTTCTTCATCCGTGGGATTTTCCAGGTAAGAATACTGGAGTGGGTTGCCATTTCCTTCTCCAGGACTTCTTCCAGACTCAGGGATCAAACCCAGATCTCAGGCACTGTAGGCAGACTCTACTATCTGAGCCATAGGGAAGCCCTTAACTAATGAAATACTTATTTAATTGATGTTGATCCATTCCTTGCTCTCTTATCTTCATAGAAAGTTATTCTGAATAGGATGATAGCACATCAAAATACTGTGGTAAATAGCAAAGCTACCTCAAAAATATATGCTAAAAACTTCATTTTATTTACCACATAGTTGTTTAATTATGACTTATGTTGTTTATAAATAGATTATTTGTAGGGTTCCCATTTTTATAACCTTAACAATAATTGAAAATGATTAAATATAATTATTATATTCATTATTGAAATGGAAAATGTGATATAGCTAAGTGAGGAAAAAAATCACATTATGAAATATACCTAGTGTTGAGGATGAGGAATCCATTCCTACTCTAGGTCTATAATAAAGGCTTTATATAAATAGTCATTTAAAATTTTAATCCCTTTTGTTTTTAAGAAAATGATGCACCTCATTTGCCCAGGTCCAGTTTATCCAGCTGTGTGATATGCTCCTATTCTTTCTTTCCTTTGTAGAAATTTTGTTCCATTTGTAATTTACAGTCTATTGTATTTTCAATATTTCCTTCCTTTCAGCTGTTTTCATCAAAATAGTAAAATGCTCTATCATCAAAGTAATCCTCCTTCAAGCCTACAGTCCCAGTAGACATCAGCCATCATCCTAGCTTTTGTCTTACATTAACATCAATTCCTCTAGAAAGATAATTACTTCATTATTCTTGCTAGATTTTTTAATATCTCATTCAATATTTTATTGACAACTCTGCTACTGTTATCTAATTTGTAGTTCCACTTTGGGAAAAATTTGAAGCTAGCTATATAGACTTGGGAATCAGCATAATGTAATTCATTCTTGGAACTTCATAAAGAAAAAATACCCCCCAGGGATTATGTATGGAGTGAAAATCCAGGGGAGAAAATACTGAACTCAAAGTGTCCCAGGGCTTAAGAGGAACAAAGGCAGAGAACTTGAACAAGCATGACTACCTAGAAAAGTCTCAGGAAACAAGAATAGAGTGTTAAGAATACTGAGAGATTAGTGTTACAGAGAAAAGTGTAATCAAACAGCTAAGAAAGCACATGAGGGGATAAGATTTACCAATAAGAAGGTCACAGTAAACTTGTCCACAGAGGCATCTCTGGAAGGATAGGGGTAGCAAAAAGATTGTATAGTTTTGAAAGATGACTAAAATGGGCAGTGAGGATGCAAATAGGATATTTTCACATCTCTATTTGAAAGAATCTGCAATGAAAATTTCTAGAATAATAGCTATGGCTTGTGAGCTTGAGGCAAAGTTGTGCTTTACAATATTCTTTACATTACCTTAGCATTTGTTGTCACTGTTCAGTCATCCAGTTGTGTCTAACTTTTTGAGACCCCAGGGATTGCAGCGCACCAGGCCTCCCTGTTCCTCACCATCTCCCAGAATTTGCCCAAGTTCACAAATATATTCACATTATCTTATCAGTGTGCTACTATTTTATATAACTTTTCCTTCTTTATTTTTTGGTTTCTTAACTTTCTTCAGAGATTTTTGATATGTCAATGACATCATTATTTTGGAAAAATAATGCCAACTGAATTGACGTTTTCTGGATTTATAGCAAATGGAATATTTTCTGTCTCTTTTCATCAGTTCAGTTCAGTTGCTCAGTCATGTCCAATTCTTTGCAACCCGATGGATCACAGCACGCCAGGCCTACCTGTCCATCACCAGCTCCTGGAGTTTACCCAAAATCATGTCCATTGAGTTGGTGATGCCATCCAACAATCTCAACCTCCATCGTCCCTTTCTCCTCCTGCCCTCAATCTTTCCCAGCATCAGGGTCTTTCAAATGAGTCAGCACTTCACATCAGGGGGCCAAAGTACTGGAGTTTCAGCTTCAACATCAGTCATTCCAATGAACACATAGGACTGATCTCCTTTAGGATGGACTGCTTGGATCTCCTTGCAGTCCAAGGGACTCTCAAGAGTCTTCTCCAACACTGCACTTCAAAACCATCAATTTTGGGGGCACTCAACTTTCTTTATAGTCCATACATCCATAGTCTCACATCCATACTTGACTACTGGAAAAACCATAGCCTTGACTAGGTGGACCTTTGTTGGCAAAGTAATGTCTCTGCTTTTTAAAATGTTATCTAGGTTGGTCATAACTTTCCTTCCAGGGAGTAAGTGTCTTTTAATTTCACAGTTGCAGTCACCATATGTAGTGATTTTGGAGCCCCTCAAAATAAAGTCAGCCACTGTTTTAACTGTTTCCTCATCTATTTGCCATGAAGTGATGGGATCAGATGCCATGATCTTAGTTTTCTGAATGTTGAGCTTTCATGTCTCTTTTCATAGATCACTAGAATTTTATACTTTTTAATTGTCAAATACTGTTTAATTAAAAATTTCCTAGGCTTCAGATTAATTATACTTATTTCTAAAATTCAAGGAAAATAATTTATACTCAGACAATTTATGTATATAATTTATGTGTGTACTTACATGAACATACTTCACATTTATAAGCTTTGTTTCAAAGGAGGAATATTTGAGTTAATAGGCAGCAAGAACATATAGAATAAAAATCTATTTAAAGTCTGCAGACATAAGTCTAAATAATCAGTACATATGGTCTTTTCATTGAATCACTGAGTCAATGAAGAAACAAAATTCATATTGCATATTAACTATTCTAACATTGACGTTTAAACCATGATTATTGCATTTCAATTATTAAATTTTAGAAGCCAAATGGAATGTAGGTTTTCTGAATTTCTTCATAAACCAATAAAAAGTTTAATATAGAAGAGTGAAAAAGCTTAAGGAAACCATTTTAAAATATTTTCTGAGTTAGTTAAAATATTTATTTAATAAATTACTAATATCTCTTAGAGGCATATAATAAAATGAAGCCTGCTTATTTTAGTAACTAATACATTGCGTTAGCATCAGCAGACAAATCTCAGATAAGCCATTTCTATTAGTAAAATATCCCTGAGCTCACAAATGGACATATAAAAGTATCCATTGCAAATATATTCTGAGTTATTTAGACTATACATTTCTATGAAAATAATATAGGAAGAGTAAAATGCTTAAAATTGTTTAAGTTTTCACCTACTATCTAAATAGTTCATGTAGTATTACTGACATACATAAAACAAATTATATTTGAAAATATTTTATGTAATAAATGATCTGTTTATATATGTTTTTTCTTTAAACACAGAAGAAATAACAGATAAGAAGTAATTAACACTTCATTTTTGCTTTTAAAATTTGATCCACTGTTGGAAGTTTTAAAAAGAACAAGGTGCCCACAGTATTAGAGAATGATGGTAGAAATATTTTCAAAATCAGTATATCTCCTTTGTGGGTTGCAAAGAAGGCCAGATTCTTCCCTTCCTATGTCCATATCCTTCTCTGTAAAACTTTGACTTTCATTATGACTTTACATAAAATCATATGATTTGCTTTGTTCAATGAGACATTAATGAAAATGACAGTAGCAAAGATGAAGTTCCACAATGGGATTGTTCTTTTTGCTGTTTTAGATTCTTGCCAATACCATCAAGATGCTCAGGCTGATCTGATAAAGGATGAAGACAAATGGCCCACATACACAGTTAAAAATAGGGCTGCTCTGCTAAAGGCAGTGGCCCACAAATGAGTAAAACCACCCAAGCCAGATTGAACAGCATGTAAATAATTAAAAAGTATAAAAGTATATTTTGTTATGCATTATAAGCTTACTGTTATAGAAACTGGTTCTAGGAGTAGTGCACTGTTGTAAAAAAAAAAAAAACTCTTAAAATTACTAGCTTTGGAATCAGGTTTTGTATTTAGAAAAAAAAAAATGTAAGCCATGGAAAAAAAATCAAAGGAATTGTTAGCAAAGACTTGAAAATGCAAAAAGAAATTAAAACAAAACACAAATAATGACATACATTATATAGTTTAGCAACAAATGGTAAAAGTATGTCCTGTTGTATATTTGAAGATAGGAAATATGAATTTAATACACTAAGACCTTGGTAAGATGATTTCCTGAAATGTGATAAAGGGATCAGTCGGTTGCTATAAGCTATGCATGTTAATGTACAAAGAGAGAAAAATGAGCTATTAGAGTGAGGCTGAAAACATAAACCCTTTCTCAATTCCTATTTTTCAAGGCAGAAAGTACAAATGGCATCAGGTTAAAGATGAAACCAAGTGTGGCTGTAATATACTTTTTAAGATCCCTAAAAAATTTAAAACAGTGGCTGGCACAGCCTCTCAGAGCAGAAAACTTTTTAAAAGTCTAAGGGTGCTATTTACAGCAATCTGGTCACCAAAGATTACAGAGGCCTCTTACCTTACAAAGAACATGAATATGGCTTTTAGATCATGGAACGGACTCACATCAGAAATCTGCAAAATTTTTAAGAGAGCTGTCCTGCCATCTTGGATGGAAAGAGAATAAGACAGTTCAACCTTAAAATAGGCCTCTCTGGTCTTAACTTTCTACTTTGTATAATCATGATTATAAGTCTCTTCAGCTGCAAATGTGGGTCATTTCTCATTAAAAATTGTCCTCTCTAAGGGCAGAGGCATGGACCAAAGAGAACGATGGTGTTGAGCTGTAGTCCTAAAATCTTTATTCTGATAAGACTGTTTCAATCCTCAAAGAACTTCTCTGTCTGTGTTTATATCACTTGCTATTTACTAATTGAATATTAAAAGAGGGGATCTTAAAATAAATTCATTTGAAACATTAATAAGCAATGTGCTAATTGATTAAAAATAACTTTATTTTCCAAAACAAAATAATTGTAGTATAAAAAATGGCCTTGGTTACATATTTTACAGATCTTTTATATTTGGCTAAATACAATACAACTGGTTCTCATATACACTTTTCTTTTTTTTTATACTGCATAGGAACCTGGAATGTTAGATCCATTCATATACACTTTTAATTTAAAACTTTTGTGATTTGTTGTCATAGTTGAAGTAAAACTCAGCCACATATGAATATATAGTAGAAAAATAGAAGTGTATTTTAACAATGTGTTCAGATAATTGTGCATATTCTTCTTCGATAATGCCTCAAAAGATGATAGATTATGGACTCTACAAAGTTAAAATTGATTCCATTATCTTACAGTTTGAATAGATAGTTATTTATTCATGATTTTTTAATATTAAATATCATACACTGATCACTTGGAGAACAGTGGTCATTAAGTAATGCATATTTTAAAATGTTGATGTTTCCTTATATGATATAAAATAACATTTGCTAATATCACTACTGATATAATAAAAAAAAGCTTTATATATTGAGATGCTGTCAAGCTTGTGCTATACATACAAGTTTTTCACATTCTCACAGGTGCTTGAATGCTCAAATTTTGTCACTGGTCACAAGGACAGTCATTTGTCTTCCTTAAATTTATAGGCTTGTTTTATCCATTTTTGATAAAATATCCACAAACTAAAGCAGTCTGAATTACTATATTTCTGTCAGTTATTTGATCAAATAAAAATTAGATTACATGAAAAAAATGCCTAGTTCAAAATGCCACTCAGTTACATGTATGTGCTTTTCCTTGATAGAAGTGTCCCACCTGAATATACATTACATATCTTTATGTGTAATTCCCACATCATCACACAGTATGTTAATAGATTAGGTACCTTCTTGCCATGTATATTGTCACCCTGCTTATTTAACTTATATGCAGAGTATATCATGAGAAACACTGGGCTGGAAGAAGCACAAGCTGGAATAAAGATTGCTGGAAGAAATATCAATAACCTCAGATATGCAGATGACACCACCCTTATGGCAGAAAGTGGAGAAGAACTAAAGAGCCTCTTGATGAAAGTGAAAGAGAAGAGTGAAAAAGTTGGCTTAGAGCTCAACATTCAGAAAACGAAGATCATGGCATCCAGTCCCATGGCAAATAGAAGGGGAAACAGTGGAAACAGTGGCTGACTTTATTTTGAGGGGGCTCCAAAATCACTGCAGATGGTGATTGCAGCCATGAAATTAAAAGATGCTTACTCCCTGGAAGGAAAGTTATGACCAACCTAGATAGCATATTAAAAAGCATATTACTTTGTCACAAAGGTCTGTCTAGTCAAGGCTATGGTTTTTCCAGTAGTCATGTATGGATGTGAGAGTTGGACGATAAAGAGGGCTGAGTGCTGAAGAATTGATGCTTTTGAAGTGTGGTGTTGGAGAAGACTCTTGAGAGTCCCTTGGACTGCAAGGAGATCCAAGCAGTCCATCCTAAAGGAGATCAGTCCTGGGTGTTCATTGGAATGACTGATGTTGAAGCTGAAACTCCAACACTTTGGCCCCCTGATGTGAAGAGTTGACTCATTTGAAAAGACCCTGATGCTGGGAAAGATTGAGGACAGGAGGAGAAGAGAATGACAGAGGATTAGATGGTTGGATGGCATCACTGATTCAATGGACATGAGTTTGGGTGAACTCCGGGAGTTGGTGATGGACAGTGAAGCCTGGCATGCTGCGGTTCATGGGGTCACAAAGATTCGGACATGACAGAGTGACTGAACTGAACTGCCATGTACCTGTGAGTGGGGTCTTGCTCTTTCTGAACGTGAACCTATGTCTTGCTTTGTTCAAGGAGATCCAAGTAAATAGGATATAAGCAAAGGCCTGTCTTCTTTCCACTTCTGTTAAGAATTTTGTGAATAACAACGAGTGTCATGCAAAATGCACAGAAACCATTTTATCCTGTCATTTTTCAACTTGGTCCCACCACTATTTCTAATCTATTTTCTTTTACACACTATTATTTTTTGTTGCCAGAAATTAAAATAAGTTCTTAAAATTATAAATACATTAATATTCAGTAATACATATGGATCATTGATATTCATTTCATGTTTAAAAAAAACCTTTCTATTTGTCTTTAGAGGATGGAAAGTTGTTGGGATAAATAAAACACAAAATAATAGGTCAATATGCCACACATATTCTAGAGCTAGTGCTAGTGCTTAGTCACTCCAGTCACGTCCAACTCTGCGACTCCTGTTGGACTGCAGCCCTCCAGACTTCTCTGCCCATGGAATTCTCCAGGCAAGTATACTGAAGTGGGTTGCCATTTCCTCCTCCACGGGATCTGCCTGACCCAGGGATAGAGCCCAGGTCTCTTGCATTGCAGTCAGATTTTTTACCGTCTGAGCCACCAGGAAAGAAAGAAAGAAAGTGAAAGAAAGTGAAGTCGCTCAGTCGTGTCCGACTCTGCGACCCCATGGACACCAGGCTCCTCTGTCCATGGGATTTTCTAGGCAAGAGTACTGGAGTGGGTTGCCATTTCCTTCTCCAGAGAATCTTCCCGACCCAGGGATCGAACCCAGGTCTCCCGCATTGTAGACAGACGCTTTACTGTCTGAGCCACCAGGAAAGCACTGCTTAAATATAACTAAATATTTATTGATATAAATAAATATTCAATACTAACAAGAAAATGATGTAAATAAATAACAATATGAGATACATTTGTTTACTTTTCTGGACTTTCTGATAAATATAAACTTATTTATAGAAAATCAATCTGTTCTTGGATAATTGTCTTTTGTCATTACAGAAGACATTCTGTAATAATAATGACATCTTTCTTACTTTATAGTTAGTCATAGAACCACAGTCATTCTTAGCTTGTATTTTTTCATTTTACAAAATAGGGAAAATGGGACTTTTGGACAAAACTACTCTAAAGGGTTTGGATGTTCTCCTGATGCAACTCCTGGTTTAGCGAACTCATCTCAACATTTCATAGAGTGAAACTTTCTTTACCTTCATTCTTCCCATCCCCACCTCAACTTCATCCTTTCTTCAACTCCTTCACTTTCTTCTCCCTCCTTCTATTTCTCCTCTTCCCCCATTATCTTCCCTTTGTTTCTGCCTCTCCTCCTCTCTTTTTTTCTCTTTGAAAGATGAATAATTGGATACATAGATTAATATTAAGTAACTATCAGTTTTTCCTAGAAAGATTGTGCTCTTCAGGGGAAAAATGAAATAATTTCTATCAGAACTAGACCACTTATTTATAAAACTAAAACCACTTACAGAGCTTGTGTTCTATTTGCTCATTTTTTTCTTTTTCCTTATCATTTTTATATTCTTATTCTAAGTACCTGCAGACATTCAGTAGGTAAATTGATTTTCATTTGGCAAATTGAATTTTAAAAACTTTAAGACACTGCTTCTTTCCATGAAGTCCTCCAATGATTATAGGTAGGATTCTTTCATGTAAACTGATAATATGTCTGCTTTACAAGACTATAATGTACCCTATTTATTATAGCATAAATATACATAATCAAATACATAAAAATATAGAAAATAATGGTTGGAATACAAAATGTACTTATAGTGTGCAAGATTATGTTTAGCTCTAAAAAACACATATCCCCAAACTGACTATAAGACAAAACTTAACTCTCATGTAAATGTAAATAGAGACAGGTTATCCACAGATGGTGTAGCAACTTTGCAGCTAAAAGCCTTCACAGATGAAAACATCTTTCTAGTTTATGGTCTATCATCCCTAGGGTGTGATTCTTGTCTTCACGATCCAAGATAGTAACTAGATGTCAAGCCATTACACTAATGTTGCAGGAGCATGATGAATGGAGAAAAAATAACAAAGGGTGTATCCTTTCTAACAAAGGCCCAAAGGCTAGGCACCATATTTCTGTTTTCTTTCCATTGTCAAAAACGTGTTACATGGCCACATCTGGCTTCACAAAAAAACTGAAAACATGTTTTTATTCTGGGAAACTAAATGCAGAGATAAAATGTGAAGGTTTTATTGCACATTTATGTGAGAAGAGACAGTAAGATCAGAGAAAATGGTACTGAGTGATCTGCAGTTGGTTGAGTCCCAGGATGCAGAACCTTGGATATGGAGGACTGACTATAAAGTTAATGCAAAATTTTGACTATGGAAAGCAGAGAAGTGCCCCTATATGCAGTGTTGTTCAAAGGTCAGTTGAATGGATATATAGCTAGTAATAATAATAATATCTTTCTATTAAGAGATATGCTGTCCATTAATTCAATTGTTTGGATACTTGCCATATGCTGGGCCCTGAGTCAAGCACTCCACAGACAGGCATTATAACATGAGCAGATGAAAACAGCAAGGCAAAGAAAAGTAGAAAACTTGGAAATCTGATGCAGGCAGATGGTTAGTCTGTCTGGATATTAAATCAGTTTTCTTTACTCTCTCAGCATATCCCTTTACAAAACTGAGAGGATAAAATTTATTTTGGAATATGTTGTTAATCCCAACACCAACACCACAAAACAAAATCACATGTTCTTCAAGACTTCAGAACGCTCTCTTCAACTTTACACCTTTTTTACATGATACATCTTGACTGAGACTCAGTTAAGAATAGACCAGGACTTCCCTGATAGTCGAGTGGTTGAGAGTCAACCTGCCTCCCAGTGCAGGGGACATGGATGGGTTCAATCCCTGTTCCAGGAAGATTCTCCATGCCACAGGGTAACAATGCCCATGCACTGCAACTTTGGAGCCTGAGCTCTAGAGCCTGTGTTTAGCAACAAGAACAGCTACTGCAATGAGAAGCCTCTACACCACAGCTAGCGTGTGGCCACGACCTGCGGCAACTAGAGAAAGCCCACATGCAGCAACAACGACTCGGTGTATGTGAGTGTGCAGGCTCAGTCGTGTCCAACTCTGTGTAACTCCATGGACTGCAGCCCACCAGGCTCCCCTGTCTATGGAACTCTCCGGGCAGGAATGCTGGAGTGGGTTGCCATTTCCTTCTCCAGGGGAATCTTCCCAACCCAGAGATCAAACCCATATCTCTTTCGTCTCCTACATTGGCAGGCAAATTATTTTCTACAAGTGCCACTTGAGAAGCCCAACAAAGACCTAGTGCAACCATAAATAAATGAATTAAAATAATTAAGCAATAAAAGGAATAGACTAACATCTCACTAATCTTCACATAAAATATCTTTATAATCTTTGAAGCTACTAATTTACCTCTTAGTTAGCCCCAAATCTTTCTGTTAATCATATCCCACCTTCTTTTAACTACTTTCAACTCACCCACCAAGGAAAGCATTTTTTTTAAAATAAAATTCTTAGCTATCACTCATTTGCACATCATTCTATGATGCTTATTTTATATCTATAAACTAAATATGAATTTTTAGATCAATGTAACAAAAATATTTCCATAGAGATTACTCTTTTTTTTGAAGTAGATATATTTCATGCTAAGTTATCCATATCGGAATCTATCGAATTTTGTGGTTTTTGCAACATCTATACAAAACTCTTATGAAAATGTGCAAGTCAGTAGGTTGTGTTTGTAACATAAAAACAATCAGTCTCTAAAGTTAATTGGACTGTTCAAAGTCATAGAATCTTTGAATGAGCAATGAAGAGTACCCAATTAATATTGATAGCCAGATAATGAGGTAATAAAGTCTGAAGGAGACTAATAAAAACTCAATGCAAATATACCTCCACAATTATCTCAGTGTAATATACCAATTACAGTACCTACCATTTATCATGATCAAGACTGACTACTTTTCCATTTGCCTTTTATATATATCTGAACCTCTTTTACTACTTATGGAAATACCTTCAATACATACAGTTGTAGTGGGGGAGTGATCTTCTGCTAAATTAATTTGCTAGAAGTAATCTACTGACTGCCAATGTAACCCTTCCATACTCCAGACACTCTAGCTATTTCAGGTGTTCAAACTAATAGTCCTCCCAGAAATAACAGGGATCACTCAAACCTCCTGAGGATCACTTGCATCTCATGGTAGACAGATGAAAGAATTTTCCATGATACATCTCTGAAACAGGTACAGAGAAACAGGATACTGGTGGCTATCTTGTGCAGATGAAAGAATAAAGAGAAAATGAATTTACCATTGCATACAGATATGAAGATTTAGAAAAGTCATTTGGAAAATGAACAAGAATTAATGTTCATTTGAATAGCTAGCAAACTGAGATAGCAAATTCATGGGAATTTTTAAAGGTCTGGTTTTATTTACTTAGGAGTTTTCATATTTCTTCTCATTTTTTTCTTTCTCACTGAGTCCTGCAGTTATTGAAAATCACCTTCAAGACTGTATCTGTCATACCTTTTATAGCACATGTTACTTCTGAATAGGTATACCGAAACAAATTGTTACTAAGCAATTGAGAAACTACACCTGGAATAAGAGGCAATCACACAGTAGAAATATTGGCAAATGGAATTGTTTACCATTGTATGTAATGGGACAGCTCGCAATGATTTGGTTTTGTGTTTCCTGCCTACCAAGAAGCTAAATTTAGATGCTATTTTTTCTTGGCAAGTAGCTCACTTTCAATCTCCTGCAGGTTAAACATTCTTTCAAGGTTTCTTTGTAGTAGGTTGTTGATTTTATTGTATGTGAAATACAGACAAATATATATATATATATATACACACACACATTTACTAGGCATATCACAGTACAGCTTATTTATATTAATAAGAACATATTAAATTAAGAAAGATTCCTATGCCTATACGATTTTAGTGGTCTTACAATCATAATTAATATAGTCTCCATAATTTTGTCTTTTCTAGAATGCCATAGAGCTGGAATCATATAGTATATATAGACTTTCAGGTTGGCTTAATTCACTTATTAATATAATTCTAAATTTCTTTCAGGTCTTTTTATGAACTCATAGCTTATTTTTTTAGTACTGAATAATATTGTGCTGTCTGGAAATACCATAGTTTATGTATCCTTTTACCTACAGAAGAATATACTAGTTGCTTCCAAGTTTGGGCAATTATGAATTAAGTTAATATAAATGTCTCTGCAGATTTCTGAGAAGACACAAGTCATCTTTCTTATTTTTGGCCACACCACACAGCACGTGGTATCTTAGTTTCCCTAACTAGAAATACCCACACCCTGTACATTGGAAACCTGGAGTCTTAACCGCTGGACTGCCAGGGAAGTCCCTAGTTTAGGTTTGTTTGTTTGTTTGTTTTTGAGCAAATACCAAAGAACTTCCCTGCTGTGTCATATGACAGGAGTTTTGTAAGAAACTTCCAAACTGCTTTCCAAGGCAGCTGAACCATTTCTCATTCTCACCAGCAGTGATGAGAGTTCCTGTTGCTCCATCTCTATGCCTCTCATATCTTTGTGGACTCTCCTGCCTACAAAATTAAAATTGCTTTTCTCTCATAAATCTGTCTTATGTCAATTTAGTTATTAGGGCAACTAAAAAACGTAAAAGGGAAAAATGTTTTCCTCCCCTACAGAGTTGCAGCATGAGGATTAAAACTCAGAATTCAGAATATAGTCTTCTATATTGACTCAGACAGTAAAGAATCTGCCTGCAATGAAAAGAGATGGGTTTGATTCCTGAGTCAGGAAGATCCCCTGGAGAAGGGAATGGCAACCCACTCCAGTATTCTTGTCTGGAGAATTCCATGGACAAAGGGGCCTGGTGGGCTATAGTCCATGGGGTCGCAAAGGGTCAGACACCACTTCACCACTAATACTTTAAATAATATACAGCCCTGCTCTTTTGTAAAGGAAACTGTTTCCCCAACTAGACTATGGAATCTGTAAATTCTCTGAGTCTTTTCAATCACAAATAGTTTCTCATGGATATATGTATGTCCAGACCCAGTACATCACCTTTTATATGATAAGCTTTCAAAAGGACTAAAGAATTAGAGATGCAGCAGAAATAACTGCACAAATATTTATAGAGCTATTTAGATATGTAACCTGCATGACAGGTTAATGCTCATATGGAAAAACAGATACAGTAGGTAAAATTTGGAACAATGAATAGAGAGAAGATAAAAACTCAAAATCAAATATTTTCTCTATGTACACACTTTTATCTGACGTCTAATATGTGACCAAATACTCAGATTGCCTCCTACATGTCAATTTTCTTTCATGCCTGAAATTGGCTTAGATTTAAAGGATTTCCCTGGTGGCTCAGTGGTAAGGAATCTGTCTGCCAATACAGAAGACACAACTTAAGTCTCTGGGTCAGGAGGATTGCCCAGAGTAAGAAATGGCAACCCAATCTAGTACCTGTGCATGGGAAATCCCATGGATGGAGGAAACTGCCCATGAGTCCCAATGAGTCAGACACGAGTGAGCACTCATTACTACTACTATTGCTACTACCACTATCCCTACTTCATTGATTTACTACGTATTTCCCATTTGGGAACATTAAATAAAATAGCAACAAAATAAACCTCATCATCTTAATCCCAAAACAATCTTTTACCTCTATTCTTCTCAGTTAAATAGGACAATTATCAACATAATCTATCTTAAGCCTCCCTCTTATATGCCTTGCATCCATTCATCATATTAGCAGCACAGTGTCATAGATTGTACACATATACTTTAGGCCAAGTGTAGATAATGATTATTCTTCTAATCACAACCCAGATGGTGCAGAGTCCTTTCAAGCATTGTATGTGAATATACAACTAAAAGTGTCAGTATAAATATGTGTAAGTACATAGTATACTTTTAAAAAATCTCAAAAAATAGGAAATTTAATCTTTAATTCAATGTAAAAATTAATGTCAGTTCAGTTCAGTTCAATGTCAGTTATACCTTTTAATTATAATTTCCTTAAAAATTGATTTTATTTTATCTTTTTCATATCTAAGAGAGAATAAACAGTGACCAGCTGGAGAGCTCGAATCTCAATTATACCAGTTACTCATCATACAAAAAAAACTTTTGTTATTAAATCTCTAGAAAGGGAATATTTTCTATCCAGTAAATATTGGACATAAATCCCTCTCTCTCCAAATGTTACAGTGATCTGTTAATCTTATAAATCAAATACAAAACCTATTTCAAATAATGTCTGTATAAATTAAAAATACAACATTTTCAGAAAAGTTTGAAACAAATTTCATCTAGATAGGTTTAGCACAACCAAGATAATATGATAATTGATTTACTCAAGTCAGTCTATTGACACATCCCAGGACTTTGTGAACAAAACAGATTTTCTCAATTATTTTAAAATTGTCATTGATTATAATATTATTTAATGGAAAATAATATTTCAGTGAAGGCACAAAGTCTAGTCTGATTGAGTGGCCTTGCGTGCTCAGCCACTAAATCGTGACCCCACGGACTTCAGTCTGCCAGGCTCCTCTGACAATGGGGTTCTCCAGGCAAGACCACTGAAGTCTCCAGGTCTCTAGCATCTTCTGCACTGGCAGGCAGTTTATCACTGAGCCACCACAGAAGTACACATTTCATCAAGTTTTATCCCTCAAGTCAGAATACATGTCAATAAAATGGTATAGATGTTAACTAGATTTATTGTGGTGATTATTTCACTATATATACATCTATGCACACACACACACATATATATATTGAACCACTACATTGTACACCTGAAATTAATGTAATTTTATACATCAATTTTACCTCAATTAAAAAGCAAGGTCATAGATAAGTGATTACCCATTTTTTTTTGTTTGTTTTTTTGATGTTGTAGACAAAACACATTACTTGGGAAGACTTCATTCCTCTAAATGCCAGTTTCCTCAAGGCAGTCTATTTTTTTCGGGGGGGTGTATTATGAAAATTAAATGAGATAGTGCTGAAAGTACTTAGCATAAGATCTAGTGAAAAATAATGGTTAATAATGCAGCTTGTAATATCCCCTAAATAGTCATTTTCAAAGCAACAAACCATAAAGAAAAGTCATTTTTAGCCTAAGCAGTAGTGGCATTGTAGCTGCCTGCATCTAACTTTTACGCTGAATGGTACAAGAACACCTCACGGGAAGAAGAAATGGAGCAAGGCTAAGAATCACCAAAATATGACAAGGTTCTCCTCCTCCATTCTCAGTCCAGGGAGGATGGATGAAATGATCAATGACAGATTGGAAAATCTACCTTTGGCAACATGTTGAAAATATTGCAGAAGAAAAGTAAATTGTTAGGGATCCAAAACTTCCTAACAAACCTACCAGGAGCACTGTCTAACAAGATGCTCCCTGCTATTTATTTAACCATATATCAGCTAAGGCTGAGTTTCCCTTGTGACTCAGCTGGTAACGAATCCAGCTGCAATGTGGGAGACCTGGGTTTGATCTCTGGTTTGGGAAGATCCCCTGGAGGAAGGCATGGCAACCCACTCCAGTGTTCTTGCGTGGAGACTCTCCATAGACAGAGGAGCCTGGCGGGCTGTAGTCCATAGGGTCGCAAAGAGTTGGACACAACTGAGTGACTAAGCACAGCACAGCACAACTAAGGTTATTTACTGAGGAAATAATTATATAATGAAAATAACATAAAACAGATTCAAAGTTGACTATTCATGAGATAGCACTTTAAAAACAGAAAAGCAAATAACGCAATATCAAACTAAATTAGAACTTTAGTGTGATAGAAGTTTATGATAGAGGGACCTGAAATATAACTGGGATTTCTAAGTTATAGTCAAAGGAATCTTTGATGGAAGTCATGTTACTAAGAATCCCCACAGAAGTAGGAGAAGAAGGGGTTGGGGAAATGATCAGGAGGGAGAGAAAGAAGAGAAAAGGCAGGAGAAGGAGGAGAAGAAGCAAAGAAAAAGACAAATATATAATTTTCTATGATTAAAAAAGTTTAGGGAAAGGATTCTTAGTTAAGATGTTTTCCAAGACTTGTAATACCCAAGAGTCCAATATAACCAAGGTGTAAATACATTTTACCTTAAATATACCCAAGGTTCCAATAAGTTTTAGCACACAGATATTTATCTTGGTCAAATCTATCATTTCCAAATATGTTGGGACATAAAAATCATGCTTTTTGTCATAAAGTTTTTTTAATGGAACAGTTGTTTGGGATTGATGAAAGCTCCATACTTAGATCATCTGTTTGCTACTTCATAAATTTTTAAGGGTAATGAAATCTCTTTGAATCTTTAGCAACTAGTAGAATGCATGACAAATTAGTTGTATTTTTCACCCAGAAATCTCTTAACACTTGTTTTCAGCTAAAAGTACAATAATC
Source organism: Oryx dammah (assembly GCF_014754425.2). Classification (NCBI taxonomy): domain Eukaryota; kingdom Metazoa; phylum Chordata; class Mammalia; order Artiodactyla; family Bovidae; genus Oryx; species Oryx dammah. The sequence continues at coordinate 20,745,894 of NW_024070204.1, forward strand.
ACTTCCTTCTGCAAGTTTTTCAGACCCATCAGACCTGGTCAAGTCTCCTGTCTCATATAATTTCATTTAATTTTTTACTTTACTTCCAGAACCCCATCACAATTTTAATTAAACAATTTATGTCTGATGCAGGATACGGCATGCTTGGCGCTGGTACACAGGGATGACCCAGAGAGATGTTGTGGGGAGGGGGGTGGGAGGGGGGTTCATGTTTGGGAACACATGTACACCCGTGGTGGATTCATGTCAATGTATGGCAAAACCAATACAGAATTGTAAAGTAAAATAAAAAATAAATAAATGAATATATAAATTAAAACAAAAAGAATACTTAAAAAAAAAAAGGCAATGCCAAAAAAATAAATAAATAAACAATTTATTATGACATCATTAGGATCATGTTTTTTTTTTTTTTTTCCTTCAGAATGGGAGGAGGTATCAATTCTGATGTAATAATCTTTGTAGCCATAGGACTTAACACAGGTTGCAGGATTTGATGGATGCTCAAAAGGAAACTGTTACTGATTGGATGAAGACATTGATGCTCAGAGAAGTGATGTAACTATCTACAATAGAACCAGTTAAAAAGGAACAAGTTTAAGCAATCCAGATCTAAAACACAGCTCATAACTCTTTCTTCTAGTCTTTACACTTTTTTAGTTTGGTAGCCACAAGGCACTTCTGTCTGTTTGAATTTAAATTAGTTAAATACAAAGTAAAGTTTAGGGACTTATTCAAACTAGCCAAATTTCAAATGTTCAGTGTCTCACATGACCAATGGTTAGCACCCTGGAGAGTGCAGACAAATTTTCCTATCTTGGCAGAAAACTCTAACAGACATCATTGCTCTTAGTTTACTCTATCAAAAAAGTGATTAATTCTCTTACAGAATTTAAATGTTAATTATATCTACTGCAGTATTATGTCTTTCTTGGAGTCTTTATTTCTCAAGAGAGTTAGTTATTATTTTTAAAATGCACAAAAAAACCACAAAATTCAGCTTGAGACATAAACTTGAATAGTTTTAATATACAGGTTAAAATATTATAAAATAGTAATGTGAAAATAACAATGAGCCTCTGACTTATTTATGCTGATGACAGACAGTAAGAAATTAGTCTCATTTTGATAGGAGAAATGTAATTAAGACAGATAATTTGACACCGCTTATTTCTACAAAGAACAATGTAAAATGAGGGTCAGTTTAATTTGATCAGCACAGATAAGCCAAATAAAGAGAAAGAATAAAGAAATGTATTATGACCTCAATATTAATTTGAGACATATAAATTGACTTCATTATCTGGTTATTACAATTATTCAATTTGGTAGAGTAAAAGACAAGAACATTAGGAGAGTAGCAAGGTATATTATGCAGAAATAAAAACTGACTCCTATTAGCAAAAAAATAAAAATAACAGGAAAATATTATTGTCTACATTTTAATAAAATATCTTAAAATTCATTTCTGTTGTTTTTAACTTTTTTCAATGTTTATGGAATTTATTTGCATATTTTAAATGAGGTGGTCAGTTCTTTTACATAAGAAATGATCATGCTGATCTTTTCCAAACATACTTATAAATTTTCTAAAATTCATTTTATCGGAGTATAGTTGTTTTACCATGTGTGTTAAGAAAATGCTTATGACATTCTAAATCATTACATAACATTACTAATTGTTTAATGTAAAAATGGTTTAATGTGTGGATGTTCAGTTAATTCATTTAGGGAATAATAGAGGGTGAGAAAACAATGAACAATCAATTGTACCACTTTCAATGTTACCGAATTGGCAATATTTTTTAACGTTTCAAAATTTAAAACTGCTGAGCTCAATGGATGCAATATAGACATTTTATCTTTCAATATACAAAGGCATTATTCAAAAATGTATCTTTAGGGAGACCTATCCTGATCCTGTTTAGACACTGGTGTTCCTAGAAATTCTCCTGTTCAGAAAATAAACACTAATAAGCATATGAGAAAATAGATATTTTCCAAAAGCATTAGGGGTGGTGAGCAGCATATTAAAATCCCCATGAAAAAATAGTTTGGTTTACTACAGACTTTTTTAGTTTCCTAAATGTAATCTGAATTAGGTAATGTAATCTGGGTGTTTAGGGAACCTGAAGATTCTGCTTGTTAATGAACTTGTGTGGGGAGCTCTCTGAAGACAATTTCTTGCATCCTTTTCTTATACACATTTACACTTATAACTGTCACTATTGAGACACTAGCAAAATAATGATTATTAATAGTGCATTCATTATTGCAAAATTGATGAACATCAGTTCTGCTAAGAAGTTAAAATCATTAGAGAGAGAAGGAACTTCTATATTCCTGATATTCACCTTTATAACATGAGACTAGGTCCTTAAAAATAGATTAATATATTGGGAATTGCTGGAGGATATATAGAATGGTATCCCATCAAACTACAGTATGTGTGGCCTGGAACAGAAATGTAATTTAAAATAATTTTGTTCATATAGATTATTTCAGATTGTTCAAATAGCAAAAAAAAAAAAAGATATAGAGGTAGAAATCACTGTTAGTAAATGAGAAATTCAAAGTATGAATTGTTGTACAAGATGAAGTTTTTTGGATCCAGTTTTACTGGCTGATGATGCTGAAGCTGAAAGTCCAGTACTTTGGCCACCTCATGGGAAGAGTTGACTCATTGGAAAAGACCCTGATGCTAGGGGGGATTGGGGGCAGGAGGAGAAGGGGACGATAGAGAATGAGATGGCTGGATGGCATCACTGACTCAATGAACATGAGTTTGGGTAAATTCTGGGAGTTGATGATGGACAGGGAGGCCTGGTGTGCTTCGATTCATGAGGTCACAAAGAGTAGGACACGACTGAGCAACTGAGCTGAACTGAACGCAAGATTCTGGAACAGATAGTATCCATGTAAATTATGATACTCACAGTTTCTTTAGGGCTTCCTTGGTGGCTCAGATGGTAAACAGTCTGCCTGCAATGCAGGAGACCTGGGTTTGGAAGATCCCCTGGAGAAGGGAATGGCAACCCACTCCAGTATTCTTGCCTGGAGAATTCCATGGACAGAAGCTCTTGGTGAACTACAGTCCATGGGGTCTCAAAGAGTTGGACATGACTGAGCTACCAACACACACACGCACACGCACACACACACACACACACACACACACACATGTTCTTTATACCTGGGCATTGCTATCCTTTTGAACCTCTACATCATCCCAGGCGATTCTAATCTGTAAAGTTGTATTAGCTTCCCATAGCTAATGCAATACACACACTACAGTGTGTGGAAACAACACAAATGTATTATCTTACAGGTCTGGAGGTTGGGATTGCAAAATCAATTTCACTGGTTGACATTCAGTGTGTCAGTCGGACTGTGTTCCTTCTGGAAGTTCTAGGAGTAAATCCACTTGCTTGAATTTTTCCAGTTCCTACAAAGATGGCATCCATTCCACGGCTAGTGTCCCCACATTACTCTAACCTTTGTTTCTGTCCTCAAAATACCTTCTCTGACTCTGACCCTCTCTAACCGTTCAGTCGCTCAGTCATGTCCCACTCTTTGTGGCCCCATGAACTATAGTCTGTCAGGCTCCTCTGTCCATGGAATTCTCCAGGCAAGCATACTGGAGCAGGTTGCTATTTTCTCTCCAAGGGGACCTTCCAGACCCAAGGATCAAACTCATGTCTCTTGCATCTCCTGCATTTGTAGGTGGATTCTTAACCACTGAGCTCCCTGGGAACTCCCTCACTCTTTATCATTTGTGATTATACTGGCTCAACATCGATAATCAAAGATGATCTCCCCAACTCAAGATCTTTAAATAATCATACATGCAAAGTTCATTTTTTCATGTAAGGCAAAATATTCACAGGTTATATGGGTTAGGACATGGACATTTTTTGTGTGGGGGAAGGCATTTTAGTCTGAAAAAAGAGTTGCCTTATAAAGATAGGTTTCATTGTGGTGGGTACAACTACAACTACGCAAGTCCTGATGATCAGGGCATAGATTGGATGTCAGCTGGTGCTTTGTCCCCTTGGCTGCAAGCTTCTTTTCAGGCCTAAAAGAGTACATCTATCTGCGGTGATTCTACTAGTCATTATATGACTGATTTGATAATATCTGATCCCTGCTCCAAAATATACCTGCAAATACCTGTGAGTATATATGTGTATATTTAATTATTCTGCTTTAGCTTTTTCATTCTCCACTGAGAGGTAATTGATAGTAACTCCCTTGTTGGAAAGCTGGTTTTAAAGCCAATAATCTGATATATTTATATGTATGTATGTTCCAGAAAGTAACTTGTGTAATCTTTCATTGATAGCATTTTTTACACATAAGATTTTTACCTTTACATTTACCTTTACATTTTTTTTTGCTGAAGCCTGGCTTGGAGAATTTTGAGCATTACTTTACTAACATGTGAGATGAGTGCAATTGTGTGGTAGTTTGAGCATTCTTTGGCATTGCCTTTCTTTGGAATTGGAATGAAAACTGACCTTTTCCAGTCCTGTGACCACTGCTGAGTTTTCCAAATTTGCTGGCATATTGAATGCAGCACTTTCACAGCATCATCTTTCAGGATTGGAAGTAGCTCAACTAGAATTCCATCACCTCCACTAGCTTTGTTCATAGCGATGCTTTTCAAGGCCCACTTGACTTCACATTCCAGGATGTCTGGCTCTAGGTGAGTGATCACACCATCATGATTATCTGGGTTGTGAAGATCTTTTTTGTAAAGTTCTTCTGTGTATTCTTGCCACCTCATCTTAACAGCTTCTGCTTCTGTTAGGTCCAGACCATTTCTGTCCTTTATCGAGCCCATCTTTGCATGAAATGTTCCCTTGGTATCTCTAATTTTCCTGAAGAGATCTCTAATCTTTCCCATTCTGTTCTTTTCCTCTATTTCTTTGCATTGATTGCTGAAGAAGGCTTTCTTATTTCTTCTTGTTATTCTCTGGAACTCTGCATTCAGATGCTTGGATCATGGAAAAAGCAAGAGAGTTCCAGAAAAACATCTATTTCTGCTTTATTGATTATGCCAAAGCCTTTGACTGTGTGAATCACAATAAACTGTGGAAAATTCTGAAAGAGATGGGAAAACCAGACCACCTGACCTGCCTCTTGAGAAATCTGTATGCAGGTCAGGAAGCAGCAGTTAGAACTGGACATGGAACAACAGACTGGTTCCAAATAGGAAAAGGAGTACGTCAAGGCTGTATATTGTCACCTTGCTTATTTAACTTATATGCAGAGTACATCATGAAAAATGCTGGACTGGAAGAAACACAAGCTGGAATCAAGACTGTTGGGAGAAATATCAATAACCTCAGATATGCAGATGACACCACCCTTATGGCAGAAAGTAAAGAGGAACTAAAAAGCCTCTTGATGAAAGTGAAAGTGGAGAGTGAAAAAGTTGGCTTAAAGCTCAACATTCAGAAAACAAAGATCATGGCATCTGGTCCCATCACTTCATGGGAAATAGATGGGGAAACAGTGGAAACAGTGTCAGACTTTATTTTGGGGGGTTCCAAAATCACTGCATATGGTGATTGCAGCCATGAAATTAAAAGACACTTACTCCTTGGAAGGAAAGTTATGACCAACCTAGAGAGCATATTCAAAAGCAGAGACATTACTTTGCCAACTAAGGTCCGTCTAGTCAAGACTATGGTTTTTCCTGTGGTCATGTATGGATGTGAGAGTTGGACTGTGAAGAAGGCTGAGCACTGAAGAATTGATGATTTTGAACTGTGGTGTTGGAGAAGACTCTTGAGAGTCCCTTGGACTGCAAGGAGATCCAACCAGTCCATTCTGAAGGAGATCAGCCCTGGGAATTCTTTGGAAGGAATGATGCTAAAGCTGAACCTCCAGTAGTCTGGCTACCTCATGTGAAGAGTTGACTCATTGGAAAAGACTCTGATGCTGGGAAGGATTGGGGCAGGAGGAGAAGGGGACGACAGAGGATGAGATGGCTGGATGGCATCACTGACTCAATGGACATGAGACTGAGTGAACTCCGGGAGTTGGTGATGGACAGGGAGGCCTGGCGTGCTGCGATTCATGGGGTTGCAAAGAGTCGGACATGACTGAGTGACTGAACTGAACTGAACTTACATTTTTTACACATCAGATATACAAGTGCTAGAATCAGTGGTGTGTGGTGACACATGAGATGTCAGCTGATTGAAAATCTACAAAATTGCTTAAACTATTTCATATTATTCTAATGGTTTAATTGTGAATTTTGACTGCTTTAATCTAAAACTGTCCATTTTCTTTAACTTGTAACAGATTCCCCTTTTTAAAATAATTCCAACCAAACATTCATCAGATCAGCACATTTTTATTTCCTCCATTTATTATAAGCACACACATAATGGTTAGTAAAATATTATTCATGTTTCATTATCTTCATTCTAATGGAACCCAGAATGATGAAGAAACAAGAATTTAAATGAGTGTAAACTATAGAAAATACAGATATAAATATGAAAACATGGATGTCTACTATTGCTTTAATAAAAAAGAAATTGTTTTATTTTTTCTTTTCAAATATTTCAATTAATTATTTGAAACCTTCAGAATATTATCAACAGAACAGTTTAAGTGATGATGCCTACCACCTAATTTAAGGTTCTAAGAAAGCCAATTTTTCTCCCAGAGTGAATGAAATCACAGCTATTGTGATAAAGGATGATTTATGATAGAAGTTTTTTCACTCATTATCCCACAATAAAAACAACATTAAATCCTTAAACTTTTTATATTATCAGGAAATTTAGTTGTGAAAAAAGTTCTATAGTAATTATCATTGTGAAAATTGATCATTTTCATAATGAATTATTTGTTCAAAGTGAACACAGTTAATCATAGTAGTCAAATTCAAGCTTGTTGAGAAAAATTACTGTCCTGGTACACCTTCAAAATTCAGTTACATAACTGTCTCCTTTATATTTTTCCTGTGAATTCCTTTCAGAGTATCAGAACAATTTTCTTCTGGCTTCCAAACTGATTTCAAACTCAAATAATAATGTTTCCCATGATTTCAAGTGTAATTTTGGTTTAAAAATATATCCTTATTAAAATTTCTTGTAGCAAAGTAATTACACAGTTAAAAAAATCAACTCAATTCCTCCCAAAAATGGGATGATGAATTATTGCTTTCAACAATTAAGTAGTGCCAACATCTCATTGTGTACATTTTTTGAGAATGGAACTGAAATTTCAGTCAGCATGAATTTGAGAATGACTGTACTATTGAATATAGAAATATTTTTATTTATAGTTGTCAGTTAGTGATAAAATTTTAAATGCTTAGTTTATGGCTGTAGAAAAAGGATATGTAAGAGTTATTTTTCCCACAAAGTCTAAAAATAACAAGCATAGCTATCTTTTTTTAATGATACTCAGTGACAGACTGAATGGCTATATTTAAAACATCACTTAATTATTCTCATAGTAAGTTACTCATGATTATACTATTTTCACTCATTAAGGTATAAAAGACTGAGTAGAGAATACAGGTGCATGAAAGAAAGGGACAACAATAATATATAATACGAATAACTTTTAACACTGCTCTTGCTGACTTCCTTCTTTTCACACATTTTCCCACTTTGATACTCTCTATTTTTGCTGTCTCTTCCTTTCATGTTTTTGCATGTTAATAGGCAATATTAGGTTCTTCCCAGTGGCACTAGTGGTAAAGAATCTACCTGCCAATACAGGGACACAAGTTAAGTGGATTCGATCCCTATGTCTGGAAGATTCCCTAGAGTAGGAAATGGTTCCCACTCCAGTATTCTTGCCTAGGAAATCCCATAGAGGAACCTGGCGGACTACAGTCCATGGGGCCTCAGAGAATCAGACACGACTGAATGACTGAGCACAGGCAATATTAGTACCATCTGACTGAGGCTGTAGAGGCCTGTATGTATGTCTCATTGTGACACTAGATACTTTCTGTGATCTTCTGGCTTTTTACTTTGTTCGTATTGCTGTGCTGTTCCAGAGGTGACTCAGCATAATGACTATATGCCATTTGCGGCCACTCACTAGGAGGGGGACTCTGAGGGTGATCCACAGCAAATCAGTAAATCATGAGGTTGGACAGTGGACACGGAGCCTGGAGCCTTATCACAGATTATCTTTGATTGACTGGAAGTCTGGAAGTGGGTGAGGAGAATATAAGGTTGAAAGAGCACTCCCGGTTCCAAACTTGGGTATATAATGACATAATTAGTCAATAATCTCATTGCTTTTAAGTTAGTTGTACTAAAAAAAAAAGCCCCCCGAACAATGCATTTATCCACATTGTGTAGATGAGATAGAATCTGGAATATTTTCTCTTCAGAGTCCAGTAATAGCACAAGCATTGCATAGACAAATTAAACTTATTTTCATGTGAGCAGAACATTATTTATCTGGATCCCTTCACTCTCGAAGCAGTGCTCAAAAGTAGATTTAATGGAAAACTTCAATGTTAGGAAATATCTATGAATGCAAACTGCTACTTTGAAACAGAAGTCTAGCTGATATATATATTTTAATCCATTTCAAATGATTTTCTTTCTATTCATAGACTTTCTACTCAGACTAACCCACCAACACTAACATTTCACTAGACCACATATTTATAAATCGTCTTTTAGAGAATTTCAAAGCAGTGCTGGTAATTGATAATTAATTGTTCAAGTCTAAGTACTGAGATGTCATGTATAAATGGAGAACAGAGTGACTTGTTAAATTCTAAAACTATCACACAACGAAAAAGTAGCATACTGATCATAAGTAAGAGTTAAAGCTTAAAAAGTCTCAGATGATAGTTGTCAAATAAATGTTAGATTGTGAATGTAAGAATTTTAAAGCAGCCCTGGTGTTTTATTAACTCATTTAGTTTTCATAGCATAGACCAGAAAATAGAAAGTGATTTTGACACCAGGTTTGCATTTGATTTAAAATATAATCTCAAATTATCACAATCAATGTTACAAATACATTGGAATAAATCAAAATTATAATCATTGCATCATGATGCCTCAATCAATGGTTACTAGAAAAAAATGCCAGCAAACTAATGAAAGTTAAGTTGAAATTTAACTATAAGCTGAGAGATTTAAAATGAATATATTCCAAGTCTGTTTTTGGTTCTAAAGAGTTTCAGTTTTCTGGAAAAATGAACTAACTTGTTCTTACAATATATATACACACAGAGAAACACACATATATGTTTGTGTGTGTGTGTGTGTGTGTGTGTGTGTGTGTGTGTGTCTTCCCTGGTGCTCAGACAGTAAAGGATCTGCCTGAAATTCAGGAGACCGGAGTTTAGTTCATGAGTCAGTAAGATCCCCTGGAGAAGAGAATGACTTCCCACTCTAGTATTCTTGCCTTGAAGATGCTATGGACAGGGGAACCTGGCAGGCTACAGTCCACAGGGTCACAGAGAGTCAGACATGACTGAGCAACTAACACTTTCACTTGTTTCATACATGCATACATGCACATGTATCTGTGTATGTGTGTTTCCAATGCAAACCAGGAAAAACTATATAAAAAGATGCTATAAGTTTTGAGTAGTTCAAGAAAATTTAGAACAGTGATGGAAATGTTAGTTTTCAAAGCAAATTAAGAGCTCTAAGAGATTAAAATGGACAATAGAGATTTTTAATTAAAATAACCAATTAAAATCATACAACTCTTAAAATGAAAAAAAAAATGCAATAAAATAATGTGACTCTGTAACTTTATCCTAAATTTAGTTCATTTTGAAATGCCACTGAAACACAAATATGATTTCTGACTAGTTATTTGCTGTGAATACACACATTTTAGAATATAATGATCATACAGTTTATATCTCCTTTGCTGCTTCCATGTGATAAAAACATTAGTTTTCATAGGGAAAAAGTATTTCAAGTGAGGCAGAAGGTAGATAGGCCTCCTGTGTGTGTGTGTGTGTGTGTGTGTGTATGTGTGCGTGCTATGTTGCCTTATTCATGTCCTACTCTTTGCAACTCTATGAAATATATAGCCTTCCAGGTTCCTCTGTCCATGGTATTCTCCAGGCAAGAATATCAGAGTGGATTGTCAGGCCCTCCTCAGTTGGTCCCGTAGGGTAAAGCAATTGGAAATCTATCACCTATGGACCAAAATCCCAAGACAAGAATGGTTGGATAAGCAAGGGAGGAGGCTGGGCCCTGCCAAGATCAAAGATAAGAGGCCATATACTTTTCATTCTCAAAGTCAGGAGACCTTCCCAACTGCACATGAGCAGAAAGGTTCCTTGGAGGTCAAAAGTGGAGTGATGTCAACTGATACCACTACCCATAGGCCTCTTCTGTAGAATCTATCTTGGTTAAGAGATGCATGCACACATAAGAGGATCCTGAGATACACCAAATACAGACTCTGCCAGGCAAGTCAAAGTGATTGATCAAAGGAAACCTGGAAGTAATGCCTCACAGTTGACTTAAACTGCCACAGAGTATGTCTCAGGGATTTTTCCTCTTGCATCTATCTTGTGTCTGTTCTTCTGTCTATCCACAAGTACTGTACTCTTTTTCCTCCTAATACATATTTTACTTGCTCCACTGCTTTCTGTGTTTGTGGGGGTTCTTTTTCTGCAAAGCTGAAGGGCCAGAGACTTGTCACTGACCACTGGTCACCATGACCCAACCTCAATCTCTGGCCAGAAACTGAAACTCTGCTTCAAGCCATAGCATGGTCGAGGCCACCCAAGTTCACAAGAACACTTTTGGCTTCAGTTTGTAGTTGTGTAATTAGGCATGCTAAATATCATTTCCCTGGTTACTTAGACAGTAAAGAATAAATCTGCAATGCAGGAGACCTGGGTTCAATCCTTGGTCAGGAAGATCCCATGGAGAAGGCAATGGCAACCCACTTCAGGATTCTTGCCTGGATAATTATATGGACAGAGGAGCCTGGTGTGCTACAGCTTATGGAGTTCTAAAGATTCAGACACAACTGAGCAACAAACACTACACTTTCACTACACTTTCATTATGAAATTTCATTATGAAATTTCAGTTTTCTATGAAAACTATATCCTCCTTAAAGTGACCGAATGATACAAAAGAGACAACACGCCATCCTGTTTTCTTCCTGAAGATGCAAAGAACCACCAAAATTGCTGATGTCACAGAGTTTTCCATAATTTTTCCAGTAAACTTTCAGAAAACATGTTTACCTGATTTGAGAAGAGCTTTTAATCTTCAATTCAAGAAACTAACGGGTGAAACGGGAATAAACAATAATTCTCCAAAGGCCATTTACTTTAGTTGCTTATATCAGCAGTTTATTTTGAGACTTTTAAGCAGAAATACATTCCTGAAATCCAATTTATTTGAGGAGTATTTCAGATAATGATATAAGTAACTGTAAGGTAAATACTCTATTCTTAATATCATCAGCTATTTTCTTTCATATGGAAAGAATTTTAAGAGAAGAAAAAGACAATTTAGAAATAGGTCCCATTATAAGCAGAAATAAAATATATAAACTGAAGACCAGACACTATAGTGACATTTTGATTAAAATGTAAGAAATGAAAACCTTATTTAAAAAACTGATGTTAGTATCTTTCTAGTTTTCAGTATATCACAGTTTTTTCTTTTATAAAATAACATATACAAATAATTTTAAAAGAAGAAAGTTATATTTTAAAGTATTTTACTAGTTTTACACTGTGTAGAGTATATTCTCAAGATTGGACTTAATTTTTCAAAATTAATATTTAGAAGTTATGTTATCCTAAATAATGAAATATTGTTTTTGATGAAAATGTGTTGTCAAAAACACTTCAGTTACTATAAGAAGACAAATGGAATAACAAAGATATTTTAAATGTAAAAAATGTGTATTTGGCTTAGAAACAAGGAAAGAATTTCAGACACATGCTGCAAATACTTTTTAAAGTTTCCATAGATATAGCATAGAGTACAACCAAATGCTGAGAAACACTAAAAACTGTCCCAGAATCCTCTCTTGAGAATACTTGGGGAAGTGAATAGATATGAACTCTATAAACCACTAACATTCCCAAATAAATAAGTGTAAAAGTGAGATTGGATCCTGAGGCTTAAAAAGTAGGATGAACAAGGTAAACAGAAAGAATACCGTTAGAAGACAGCTTTCTGCCTTCCTATCCTCCACCTATGTTGCCCAAAGGAGCCTGTTCTGTGGGATTAGTTTCATCCTTCCTTTTTGGGAATCCTAAGGCATGTCACAATGACTCCTCTGGTCACTGTTAGATAATTTAAACCTCTGCTTTCTTTAGTCAAGAAAAATTTTGGTTTAGTTCAATGTATTTTTGTAATCAATATATCCAGTCCTGGAAAACAAGAAACAAATCATAAGGAAAAAAAAAAAAAAAACTGAAGCTTTTTCCTTTTTGCATACAAATTTCCTAACCACCTCCAAAAATGGAAAGAGGATGAACACTGGAAAAGAAACAATAAGTGAAGGGCAGGAAAACTCTGCTTTGACATTGTCTCAAGGATGCAGAATTGAAACAGAGTGTTTAGTATCTTAAGGAAGCTCCATAGTGTTCTCCATAATGTCTACCAAATGACACAACGATCCCACTACTGGGTATATTACACAGAGAGAACCCTAATTCCAAAAGATACATGCACCCCAATGTTTATTGCAGCATTACTTACAATTGCCAAATATAACAGGACATAAGTGAAAGTGAAAGTCACCCAGTTCTGTTCAACTCTTTGAGACCCCATGGACTGGAGCCTGCCAGGCTCTTCTGGCCATGGAATTCTCCATTCTGTAATACTGGAACAGGTAGCTGTTCTCTTCTCCAGGGGATCTTACCAGCCAAGGGATTGAACCCATTTCTCCTGCATTGTAGGTAGATTCTTTACCATCTGAACCACCAGGGATGTCCATACAGGACATGAAAGCAACTAAGTGCCTATCAACAAAGGAATGGATAACTAAGATATAATGCATATATACAATGGAATATTAGCCATAAAAGAATGAAATAATACCATTTGCAGCAACACGGATAGATCTAGAGATTGTCAAACTGAGATAGACACAGAAAGAAAAATATCATATAATATCACTTAAATGTGGAATCTAAAGAAAAGGGTAAAGTTCAGTTCAGTTCAGTCACTCAGTTGTGTCTGACTCTTTCTGACCTCATGGGCTGCAGCATGCCAGGCTTCCCTGTCCACCACCAACTCCTGGAGCTTACTCAAACTCATGAAAAATGGTACAAAAGAAAAAGGTACAAATAAACTGTTTACAAAACAGAAATAATGTCATGAATGTAGAAAACAAAATTATGGTCACCAGGGTATGGGGGGGGGATAAATTGGGAGTTTGGGTGTGACATATACATAGTAATACATAAAATACATAACTAATAACCTACTGTGTAGCAGAGAGAACTCTACTCAATACTCTGTAATGGTTTACATGAGAATAGAAAAAAAAAGTAGATATATGTAGATGTATATAAGTGATTCACTTTGTTGTATACCTGAAACTAACAAATGGAATAATTTTTTAGAAAAGAACTGGTACCCTAAGGGCATGAATGCTCTTTGAAGCTTGATTTTTTTCCCTCAGGTGGCACTGTGTCAATTCTTCAGTGTCTTTTTATGCTCTAAAACCATATGGATATCTTACCTGCACATTTCTCTACATAGACACATATGTCTTTCCATAGATACATCTACAAATCCTTTTTAAGCCTCTTAATATCTTAGGGTACACTCCTAGCTTTTTTCCACTGATCTCCTCTTGCCTTCCTCAAGTAATAGAGGGTGTGTCTCTCTCTCTCAAGGTTCTTTGGTGAACATTCACTCATTCCTTGTTCTGAGACATGCTGGATAATCAGGCAACTCCCACTCAAGCAAATACTATGTAGTCTATATATAGAAGAACTACCATCTCTGAACTCTCAGCCTTTGAATTGCTTAAATTTGGGTCCAATGCATTTATTGCGTCCTTGAATTTCAGGAGACACATAAGAGTTACCAAAGCATGCAAGCTTCTCTCTCAAGGTTTGTGGACCCAAAATGAACTGAAGCACCTGCAAAAATTTTCTTTCTGAGTCCAACTCTCTGACTACCTCACTTTGAGACTTTTACAATTTCTAGTGAGTAAGGTATCAAGTATACCTTAGGTATTCCTAAAGGTATCAAACCCAGTTTTTTAACAACATAATTGTCTGTACTGTCTAAATAATCTTATTTAATAATATGTTAATATTTGATTTGCATTATCTTTAACCAAAGTAACATTTTAGTTCACTCTTTCCTAAATTGTCAATATTAACTCTTGCCATCTCCTGTTTAACCACTTCCAGTGTACCTTGATTCCTGAGACCAAAGTATGGTGGAGACAATGAAGATAGTGATGACCTCCTTCAAAAGGTCCAGTGGACACAGTACTGACTCAGTGCTCTGGAACTTTCCAGCAAGCCACCGCCAACCCACACTTCCACAAGAGAGCACAACTGCATTCACCTCACATGCTAGGAAAGTAATGTTCAAAATTCTCCAAGTCAGGCTTCAATAGTACATGAACCTTGAACTTCAAGATATTCAAGCTGGATTTAGAAAAGGCAGAGGAACAAGAGAACAAATTGCCAACATCTGTTGGATCATTAGATCCAAAAGAGTTCCAGAAAAACATCTACTTCTGCATTATTGACAATGCCAAAGCCTTTGAATTGTGTGGATCACAGCAAACTGTGGAAAATTCTTCAAGAGATGGGAATACCAGATCATGTGATCTGCCTCCTGAGAAGTCTGTATGCAGGTCAAGAAGAAACAGTTAGAACTGGACATGGAACAACAGACTGGTTCCAAATTGGGAAAGGAGAACATCAAGGCTGCATATTGTCACCCTGATTTTTAAATTGTATGCAGAGTACATTATGTAAAATGCAAGGCTGGATGAAGCACAAGCTGGAATCAAGATTGCTGGGAGAAATATCAATAACCTCAGATATGCAGATGACACCACCCTCATGGCAGAAAGCAAAGAGGAGGAAACTAACGAGCCTCTTGATGAAAGTGAAAGAGGAGAGGGAAAAAGTTGGCTTAAAACTCAGTATTCAGAAAATTAAGAGCATGGCATCCAGTGCCATCACTTCATGGCAAATAGATGAGGAAACAATGGAAACAGTGAGAGACTTTATTTTGGGGGGGCTCCAAAATCACTGCAGATGGTGCCTGCAGCCATGAAATTAAAAGATGCTTGCTCTTGGAAGAAAAGCTATGACCAACTTAGACAGCAGATTAAATTGCAGAGACATTAGTTTGCCAACAAATGTCTGTCTAGTCAAAGTTATGGTTTTTCCACTAGTCATATATGGATGTGAGAGTTGAACTGTAAAGAAAATTGAGCTCTGAAGAATTGACGCTTTTCAACTGTGGTGCTGGAGAAGACTCTTGAGAGTCCCTTGGACAGCAAGGAGATCAAACTAGTCAATTCTAAAGGAAATCAGTCCTGAATATTCATTGGAAGGACTGATGCTGAGGCTGAAACTCTGATACTTTGGCCAGCAGATGCGAAGAACTGACTCATTGGAAAAGATCTTGATTCTAGGAAAGACTGAAGGTAGGAGAAGCAGGGGATGACAAAGGAAGAGATGGTTGGATGACATCACAGACTCAATGGACATGAGTTTGGACATGAGGCTCTGGGAGTTGGTGATGGACAGGGAAGTCTGGCATGCTGAAGTCCATGGGGTCTCAAAGGATCGGACATGACTGAGCAACTGAACTGAATTGAACTAACCAAATATGAGACTATATAGCCTTCACTTTAACAGTTCTTCCAGTCCTTTGCATTGGATTATTTGCATATACCTTGGATGACATGCTTATAAGCAAATGAAAAATGAAGATGTGCAAAGGTTTCCTTCTGATATATTCAAACTCTTGCCTGACACATCAAATTGCATGAAGGAATCCAGAAAAATCAATTATTGTGCATGGAATGTAGGTAAGCAAAACAAAAAGCAGACATCTTGGGTTTACTGAATATAGTCATAATTGTCCTAAGAATTGACTCATTTCTTCAAAATGTATATTTTTCAAAACCTTTGTACTCTATCACCATCCGTAGTATATCCATTATATGAAAAGTGAAATTGTCAATTGCTCAGTTGTGTCCAACTCTTTGTGAACAATGTACTGTAGCCCTCCAGGCTCCAGTGTCTAAGGACTTCTGCAGGCAAGAATACTGGAGTGGGTAGCCTTTCCCTTCCCCAGGGGGTCTTCCTAACCCAGGGATCAAATCTGGGTCTCCTGCACTGTAGGCAGATTCTTTATATTTTGTAGTTTTAATCATGAAATATGAGAAGTTAATAATGTAACTTTTTAGGTTTCTGTGAATTGATATGTGTGTGTGTGTGTGTGTGTTTATACTCAGCCATTAAAAAGAATACATTTGAATCAGTTCTGATGAGATGGATGAAACTGGAGCCGATTATACAGAGTGAAGTAAGCCAGAAAGAAAAACACCAATACAGTATACTAACACATATATATGGAATTTAGAAAGATGGCAATGATGACCCTGTATGCAAGACAGCAAAAAAGACACAGATGTGTATAGCGGACTTTTGGACTCAGAGGGAGAGGGAGAGGGTGAGATGATTTGGGAGAATGGCATTGAAACATGTATAATATCATGTAAGAATCGAATCGCCAGTCTATGTCCGATGCAAGATACGGCACACTTGGGGCAGGTACATGGGGATGACCCAGAGAGATGTTGTGGGGAGGGGGGTGGGA